>NW_028259143.1:15100907-15403588 GCF_977971745.1 Zootermopsis nevadensis
CTGTATCTTTCCACAATCCTTCCTTAGGGAAATGGTTGGGGGGGGGACTGGATTTATCTGGCTGAGGATAGGGACAACTGATGGGCTCTTATGAATATGGTAACAAACCCTTGTGTTCCATAACAAGCAACGAATTTGTTAGCTTCTTCTTCTTCTTTAGCACTACGGCCCTTTCAGTGTAGCCTTGGCTTCTCTTGCGATCGATGTCCAGTCTTCCCTATTCTGTGCTTTTCTTCTCCAGCCTCTTACGCCTTTTTCTGTTTTCCATGTCGTCTACCAAAGGGGGTCATGTTTCCGAGGCCTCGTTTCAAAAGTGTCTGAACGTCATCTTTTTCCAGAATTGGGTTGTTAACTCAGTGTCCAACCCCCATCTTCCTGGAGGACTGGAAGTTTTTATTCAGGGTTCATTCCCTAAGAAGGGTTGGTTTCTCTACACCTATGGAGCCCCCTCTACCCCTTGGTTTTCTGTCAGGGTTTTCCTTCCCTTAGCCTTTGGGGATCCCTCCCCTACCCACAACGCAGTGGGAGCAGCACTTACTTACTGGCAGTGCTTACTCGCCAGGTCACAGGACCTTCACTGAGCTCATGTGGTATTTGATGGGCGTAGCCCTGCCACCGGCTACACTCCCACGCTCTCCGGTCTTGCCGCCTCAGTCCGGGACTGCTTATTTGGGTCTCCCCTTATTCACAGCTAACCCTCATATCTGAGGGCCATTCACTATCCGCCACCTGTGACCCACCCAGTAGCTGAGGCTCGCCCTGGGAATTTGTTAGCTAGCTGAGGTTACTAATAGCTTCTCAAGGGCTTCTCTCCTTGGAGTATTTACGTGCTGGTAACATCTGTTATACAAAGAGGAAGTTCATGAAAATTTAAAGCTGTTAACATTAGAATCAAAATGTAGTATCTGAAAACGTTATTTTACAGAAATTAGTATATCTGGATTTTTTTTACAGATTCAAGGAGGATGCAAAGGGTATAAGTCGAGATGACTACCTGAAGTTCTATCATTTCTTAAATAATATAAATGATGTGGATACAGCACTAACATTTTATCACATAGCTGGTGCTTCCATTGACCATGGTAAGTTGGTAAGTCGTTAAGTTAGATATACTTTTCCAGTAGTAGTATACTAGAAAACAATTACTATACATGATAATTATATTGTTTCAGCAACCCTGAAGCATGTTGCAAAAACAGTGGCCCATGTTGACCTCAGTGACCATGTGATTAATGTGGTATTCACCATCTTTGATGAAAATCGTAAGTTTGAGACATTCTTAACACTGTTATTGTAAATATTGAACCCTTCTGTTTATATATCCTGTCACTCATCACATGTACTTCAGTAGGGAGGTAAAGTATGTGGCACTTGAAAGCAAAGTTTTTTAAATTTGTAAGTGCAGAATTTTTTAAATGTTAACACATTCACTGCTTATGTTTAATTTATCACTTCCCCTAAATTGCTGGGACAGAGCCCAATGATGTGGTTTTGCATTCTGTGAAGTAGAGCCATATTTTACAGCATTCGAAATATAAAAGTATTAAATATTTTACCTTGTGTTTAATATTGTCCTTGACAATTCAAGGATCTCCACACATAGTACACAGAAACCCTGTTTCTCTCTTGATATTGCCTTTGAGACATCCTCTGCAATATCTTGTCACCTTTGGTGGTAGGAATGTGAGTGAGTTCTTGGTATATCATTTTGCTGTCCAGTCCGCTTTCACGATCTCACGTAGGTGCCTGTTTTGAAGGTGCAAGAGTTTGTGGCAAGATGCCGCGTGTTTAGAGGAAGAAGGAAAGAGCACATTGCAGGAGATAAAAGAAACACTTTCTTTGGCCACTTTTTGTCTTTAATATTTCAAGGTAATAAGAAATATTATGGTCAGCATAATCCATGCCACGTGTACGTGTTATAATCAATGATGCACTTCGGCTTCACCTTTGACGTTCCTGCCATTTTCGGTGCATCTGTATTTCCTGCTGTGCAAAGAATTTATATCATATTTACCAGTTATTTGTCCCAGACGATGAGAACAAGTTCATCTTGTTGAAAAGCGACCTCCTCTGGATTTGATTTGTAAGTTCTTCAGTCAAGTCTGTTGCAAAAACACAATTCAGGTGGATAGTTTTTATCCAAGAGGGCTTCTCTGAATTGGATTCTTATAATAGTTGTCCTGATGAAGATGGTATCCTTTCCCTTCAAAGGGCCGAAGCAGAAACCTCAGTGTGTCACATCATAATTGTTATCCACCTTCATTTCCATAATTGTTACAGGCTGCCACTGTTTACTGCATCATTGCTTTGTGCCGAGTTTTGGCAACTTCGCTGTAATTTGCTGTTGTGCATACAAATTGGTTTCACCAACAGTTATCTGCATGATGCCAAGGGTTATAAAATGTATCAGGCCGTGAATTGCTCTGCAGGATTGGTGACAAGGGGTGGAATGGTGGGATGACAAGCTCATCCAAAAAAGCGTGGCTGACTCAAATTATCTGATAATTCAGAAAGTCTCCATTGTCTTATGATGATGATTCTGATGGACTTGATTCAGGAATAACATCTGTGTCGATGTCATTTGCATTTTGTACAGTTTTGTCTGCTGCTAGCACTTGTAATTTTTTGTGATAACTATTTATCGAACAACTGAGTTATGGCAGTTTCGTGGACCTAACGAGGCAGTTACACATTTCCAAGTGCAGAACAGAATAAGGTGTAAGCTTAATTAAAAGATATGAGGTGTGCGTGTGCGTGTGTGTTTTTTTTTCTGAATTTACATTGAATACAATAAAAACAGAGAATATTGTAAATATGGTGATCTATACGAATAAAGCAAAATGTCATAACATCAGGGAGGACAAAACAAAATATAATGGAAGTCTCCCTAAAACTGTCACAACATTCACTGCACCCCCGTCCCCCCAAGAATCAAACACAGGAAAATGAAACAAGTTTATAAATTACCTGGTGAACATCACATCAGGTGACCACTGTTACAGGACATTCCCCAGGTGCTGAAATGAAATTTAGAAAACAAAATCCAATAACATTTTTACAAGATATTATACAGACAGAAACCTGCACAGTAGTCATTTTTTAATTTGCAGGTAAAGGAGTTCAAAGTAGGAAGTGAGAGAGGCAAAGGTGGGGGTAAGAGAAAGGAAGGATGCACATGTCTGGCAGAATGCATTCTTGAAGCAGATGGAAACTAGTTTATGATGTCCTCGGTAGGTTTTTTATGAACACATCACACCATTTTTGATCAAACACCACATTGTATTGACTGTACCTTTCTCTTCTTACTCAGAAAGAAATCTCTCAAACCTTCCATTAAACTCAAACCATATTTTTTACTTCCTGGGCCAACAGTTGTTTGGTCATATATTGTGAACCCCCCCGAGGAGGAGATTGCCAGATTACGTTACTGAGGCCACGATCGTCCCAGGCCGGGAGGTGGTACGGCTTGGGGAGGGTAAAGCGGTGAAAAGTCAAAAGAAACTACGTCGAATAATCGAAGTATATTATTTAATGAAAAATATTTAAATATAGGATAAAAAGAATCAAGACACCTTTCAGGGCTCAAACTCCGGCTGGGTATCCAACCCCAGATGCCCAACTCAACCCCCACAAACCCTGACTTGCCTTCCGACTTTCTCCTCGAGTCGTTCTCTCTCCGGCGGACACACACACACAGACTGCCCTTCTGCCCTGCTGTCTCATCAGGGTCTCGAAGCCGCCGACTCCAAAGAACTTAGATATGGGAGATAAGCCACTTCGAGCCATGAGGCATGGCTCAATTGTCACAAAGTATTTTCCAAGGTGATAGGCTAGAAATACCTAGAAGTTTATGCGTTTACTTTCAGTATGTGAAAATATATATTTAATCTCTCCACAAAGTTTAAAACTTGATTACTTACAGATAATAAATATCTGTGATGCACTGAAAATTTATACTGCCACTAAACTAAATATTTCATACAAATGCTATTCTCAGAAGAACATTAAATATACAGGTTACAGCCAAACAGATTTTATATTATACTAGACCAATGTGAAATGGCATCCATTTAATGCTTCCAGGGTGAGCCGGCGTAGCTCAGTCGGTATAGTGACTGGCTACGGACTGGGTGACTGGGGTTCGATCCCCGACGGGGGCAGTGGATTTTTCCTCTAGCCTCTGGGGCCCACCCAGCCTCCTCTACAATGGGTACCGAGATCCTTTCCCAGGGGTAAAGCACGGCCGGGGCGTGATGCTGACCACTCACCCCCATCTAGTGCCGAGGTCAAGAATGAGTAGGAGCTATACCTCCACTCCCCCCCAAGCGCCTACATGGCGTATAGTGGGACAGCTTTACTTTTAATACTTCCAGGCTTGTGGTGGGGTATTCTTCAATCTAATCAGTGATTCCACATTGGGGTTTAACCCTTATTGTATCAGAGTAGGGGATTTAAGCTCCTGTGTGTAGGGCTGATGGCTAGACTTAACTCCAGGAGTCAAGAGTATGCTGCTGCAACATGTGGTCAGCTGGACCACGTGTCACGGCTGACAAAGGTTAATTCAGACAGATGCTTTTATTTCTCCTATGTCGTATGTATGTGGATCATTTATGGGAAGAAATCTCTGGGATATGTAGTGCAACTACAATCCATCAATCAGTCAACTCTGAGATTTTATCACACCAAATTCATATTTGTACTCTGTTAAAGAAATAAAAATAATTACCACTTACCATGCATGCACACCAACATCTCAGATGCTTATTTACAACATAACAAAATTAGCTTCTCTCAAGAGTCTTGCTGAAAGGTCTAAATAAATTTCCTTTTCTCTCAGATCTTCTTTCCATTGAGATTTTTTTTAAGTACAGTTTTTTCATGGACTCATTTTCATGTGGTCCATCACACAGCAACTGAAGTTGCCAGTTACTGTATCAGATCTCATACTCTGATGATATCACTATGGATTTTGGAAATCAGACTATGAAGCAAGTTTGATAGCACGTGTGAAAATTACAGTGAATAATTAGATCAAACACGCTGTGCAAGGGTTGTTGGGAAAAATAAATTGGAGACTTAATTGACGGCCATAAAGAGCTTTTAATAACGGACCTAGTGTAATTGGTAAGTTTCATGATTTGCATCATGCTTGGAGGTAGTACCACAGTTTAACAAAGCACTGTGAGTACAATGACCATTTTCATATAAATTTGGAGATTAAAATCATACTTTTTGTATATTGGTGATGTTTCTTAAAAAGAATCAACCATGTTTAATGTAATAGACCAAATGCTAGGATAATATTTTTTTACAAAATTTTAGGCACATGGTTACGGGGCATAACACAGTTTTTACTGACATACAATGTGAATATGAATTCCAGGAGATGAAAAGAGAGAGTATGTCATGAAATTCATACGGTTCAAATTTTTATCAGAATATCTAATGAGTTGGCTTCAGGAAAAGCTATTGACAGACAAAACTTTAGTTTTATACCTAAGATATTGAAGGGTAGGAAAACTCCATGTAAGTAATACTATTTCTTGTAGAAGATGTCATCTGAACTATTTAATAAACCATATATATATATGAAATGTGGTGTTGGAGAAGAATAGAGAAGATCAGGTGGACGGATCGAGTGACCAACGAAGAAGTATTGAGGAGAGTCAACGAGCAAAGAAGCATTCTGCAGGCGATTACACGAAGGAAAGCTAACTGGCTGGGACATATTATGAGAAGGAATGGATTAATGAGTGATATCACCGAAGGCCAGGTTGAAGGAAAGAGAGGACTAGGAAGAAGATTGATACAGCTAACCGACGACCTTAAACAAGGAAAGAAGATGACGTCCCAGGAATTAAAGCGAGAAGCCGAGAATAGGGACAACTGGAGAGCTCTTTTTGGGCAGAGCAATGGACCTGTCATAAGACAGAACACTTAATAATAATAATATATATATATATATATATATATATATATATATATATATATATAAAGACTGATAAAATAACATGTAAATTAATATAGAAATCGTTTAAAGTATAACTTATATTAAAAGTATATAAGCTTGATAAAGGATCAATTACGTGAAATAAAATTATGTTTTCATAAGCATTTAACAAGGAAAATATGAGGCAGTCTTCAAAGGTATGGTGTAGCTGCTAGTTGTGTTTTACTTTGCTGGAAGTTGTTTCTTTACTGTTGTGTATTTCATATATGGTAAAGTGAATTTTCTTTTTTACAGTTGACGGCCAGCTTAGTAACCGAGAGTTTGTTGCTGTAATGAAAAATCGCCTTCTTCGAGGTCTTGAGAAGCCGAAGGATACCGGTTTCGTAAAACTTATTCAGTCTGTTCTAAAATGTGCCAAAGAGACAAAACCTGCATTACTGGACATCTAACATGTCTTTATGCATGATAAACAGAGGCTTGAAATCCAATCTAATAAACCAGAATTCAACACCATTTCCGTGAATAAACGAAACTGTCTCTTGGCCATTTTGAAATTAATGTGACTTTTCAGACATTCTGAAAACAATATACCGAGGAATGTTCATTATGTTGCTTTAGTCTAGTGTAATTTCATGGATGATTCTTGAACATTATGTTCCAATATAAGAATCAACAAATATATTGTTAATAGTTCATAGTTTCCAGATAATTTTATCTCATTGTTTTCCCAAATGCATAAACTTCTTCAGTGTCATGTTTCTGGATAAAGGCAGTTTAATAATATACTGTGCATATTTAGTTATGCTGAATCTTTCGTGTACCCACGTAAATCATGCTGCATTTGGCTTACATAACCTTCAATTATTTTCGTATACCACAGAAGGTAGTTTCCATTCTTTCTTCTCTGAGGTTCAATTGAAAGTGTTACCTAGTCATTTACTCTAATGTGAAGTAGCCTTTAGATTAGCTTAAAAGATTTTAAAAAGCACACATTAGTCTACAGCCATTTGAGTATCTCTGATGTCACTTTTATTTAAATCTCAATTTCTTTGCATAGAATGAATAGAAAATGATACTGAAGTTATACAAATCTGATATATAAAATAGGTTTCATATGCTCCATGCTGGCATGTGAAGTATTATAAATAAAAACAAATGAATAAGTATATAAAGTATACAGTTATTTAATACTTAGTACACTGATAAAATTATATAATTTTTCCTAACTCTAAAATAATTATCATTAATTCAATGTAATCCCTTCTCCTGCACCGCTTTCTCATCCACAAAGTTCAGGGATCACATTTTCTTAAATTTTAATAGTTCACTCAAATTTAGTGTACTGTGTAATTTCTTACAGCAGAGGAATATTATTTGTTAAAAAAATTAGTAATGGTATTTTTTTCTGAGGACACTGCTACTGAGAAGTTGAAAAAGTACAAGTCCCCAGGTACAGATCAGATTCTGGTTGAATTGATCAAAGCAGGAGGCAAAATGTTGTGTTCTGAGATAGACAAACTATTTGCACTATATGGAATAAGGAGAAAATGCACAGCAGTGGAAGGAATCTATTATTGTACCAATTCATAAGAGGGGTGATAAGATTGATTGTAATATTTATCAAGGAATCTCACTTATCATCTGTCTCCAAACTTTATCCAACATTCTTCTGGCAATGCTGACTCTTTATGCTAATGAAATTATTGGTGATCATCGGTGTGGGTTCTGTCATAATTGATCTACAACTGATCAATTTTTTTACATTTGCGAGATAGTAGAGAAAAAGTGGGAGTACAATGGGACAGTCCATCAACTATTTATAGACTTCAAGAAAGCCTGTGGCTCAGTTAAAAGAGTAGCTCTTTATAATATTTTGCTTGAATTTGGTGTATCTAAGAAGCTATTCGGGTGAATACAAACGTGTTTAAGTGAAACCTCTAGCAAAATTTCCTGAAACAGGGAGATGCTATGTTGCTGGTGCTTTTCAATTTGCCTTAGAATGTGCCATCAGGAAAGTCAAAGAAAATCAGGGTAGTTTAGAACTGAATGGGACACATCAGCTTTTGGTCTCCACCGATGACATTAATCTGTTTGGCAATAATATAAATACTATCAAAGTGAACACAGAAACAATCTTAAGGGCTAGTAGGGATATTGATAGAGAAAAATACAGAAAAGACCAAGAATATGATAATGTCTTGGCATCATAATTCAGGATAGAACCAGAATATAAGGACAGCTAATGAATCAACAAGTTAGAAGAACATTCAGTCCACAATATTTTGTCCTGCCTTCTCATATAAAAAAACACTTAAAGATTAAAATTTACAAATGTGTAATTTTTCCAGTTGTGCTGAGGGCATAACATGGAGGTATTTACAAACTATTGGTTGGGAGGCCTGAACGGAGGAGACCGCTGGGAAGACCTAGGTGTAGATGGTAGGATAACGTTAAGATGGATCTTAGGGAGACAGGAATCGATGGAGCGAATTGGATGCAGCTAGCTGAGGATAGAGTCCGGTGGCGGGCATTTATGAACACAGTGATGACTTTTCAAATAATTTCCTCCACCATATAGTGAGAGAGTGAGTGATTTTGTTCCGAGCTCCTTTTCTTTGCGGCAAGGTCATAGCAGCAAGTGTACAGTAGTATGTCTGCAGTTGATGCGCTATGGGAAGATTCACACCAGTACATGTACATACAGTTGTTTGTTGATAAAATGGAGCTTTTTGACACATTACGTGGAATAAAACGGAAGATCGGATAATCGGGACCGTACTGTGCTACATAATAAGGAATGTGCACAGCTCCCTTTTTTGGTAGGGTAGTAAAACCAAAGTGAGCTAATATGGAAGCAAAGGGACACCTACAATAAGGTTGGAGGAAAATAAAACAATCTAAGAGAAATGGGTTTAGAGGATAGGCTTTGACATGAAATAACAGTGCTGAAAATTTTGGTTCAGTTACCACAGAAGAGAACCAGCACTGAAAGTTATCAGGAAATTTTCAGTTGATTTCGGATTGGTCATTTAGTTATTACAGAATGTAAGGTCATACAATACCTTTTTCCCATGTACTTAAAATCAAAAGTGAATGAGATATGGATAAAATTGGATTTGTACATACAAACCGCTTTTGCATCTTTAGTGCATCTTCAACTGTTTGTTTATTACGAGTACGTCACATTCAATTCAAAGTTACTACGTTGGTGATTCTGTAAAACACGGATTATTACCAACATAATGTCGAAGAAATGTTTTCAACTAATGTTTTGTGGTTGCTTCTAAAAGATTCTGTTAAAACTTATATAAGTACTGTATAGTTTTAGTGGCGCACTGGTTCTTACAATTACTTCAGTTTTGAGGTATATTATTACACATTTATTTTGTATTGAACTGAGTCATATGCATGACTAGATAGCTTTCAGATATAAGAACCGTGTGTTGCTGACTTTTTACCGTTTATTTTAATGGTGAATACGGATTTCCAGTACCTTAATTTTGAAATGTGATAGACAGAACACGTCTGTTTTACCGAAAACGTAAGGTGTAACAAACTTCCATGCATGTTATGGCTTATTTATTCTAAAGTGTAATTTTTAATATTCATGCCACTTCAGTCGGTCTTAACCCCAAATTGTGAGGTATGATGATTTATGTGTGGCATTGACACACACCGATGATTGCTTGTTGCAGCTGTATAGTTTAATATGCAAACGATTTTTGAATTTACTGATATCAGTAAATTCATATTATTGGTTAGGGTTGTCACCTCAGAATTTTGAAGAAGGCTGCCACTAAAAAGTTGTTAAGTGCATAGACACTGAAAGTAACCAAGTTTGAGAAACATTGATTCAGTCAGTGTTACTCAAAAAGTCACTGTCACCAACAGTTACTTGTTAACCTGACAATGGTGATTCAAGTTGCTCACTGCTGAGACTCTACAGTATGTGATAGTCACGCTATGTAGCTAAGTAGCCAGAAACCAGTTTTGTTCTGGAATTATCTGAATCATTGTCTGGTGAGGAACTGATGATTGAAGTTGCTGTTCACGTTCCAGAGCCTGACCTAACCATGTCCATTAGTATTTAATAAGAGTGGGTGTCTGGGAGTCAGTGGCTCTGACATAGCAGTTCATAAGACCTTATGGCAGTCATTGAGTGGCAAGATAAATTTTATGGTGCTGATCAGTGGAGCGGAGGAGCATGTGGTTGAGGGAAGGAGGTGACCATGTCGGATGGGAAAGGATTTGCAGCAGTTAAGTGGAAGGGGGTGGTGGCTGTTTATCAACCACAAGGTTCAGAGAGACGGTGGTAGTGGTGGTGGTGGTGGACATGTCCTGTTGAGGGCCCAGTAGGGTCAGCTTGGGGGAAATAGGTGAAGCCGGGTTTTGCATAGCTTGTGACCATCTTTGTAGTTGAAGTTGTGTTGGTGCTTGAATATCTCGATTGCCTCCCTGGATGGTAGCTGCTGATGTTAGCAAAGACTTCTATTGGGTCAAATTCACTGCTATGACTATTGTTAGTGAGGCACGAGAGTAGACGTGGCCTTGTCTGCCGTTGCTTGTGTGGCAGGGGGAAAGTGGGTTCTGCGCATGCGCTGGTGATGTATTCCTTACCTAAGAACATTGTGCTATCAGTCAGTCAGTACATTAACTCATGATGTACGGCCTGTATAAGCTGCGGGTGGTTTTTTGGTCCGCTAGTAGCACAGAATTCTACCCCACCTCCCTCAAAGGTGTCAGGTCTACTCTCGTGGCTCGCGGACAATAGTGGCTGCAGAATTATCGCCTACCGCTGATAACTGGTTCCCCAGTCTCTCTTTTGTTTCCCTTAGTCTTGGTGGAGATGTGACAAGAGGAAGGAATGAACACTATCTATGTCGAGGCCAACTGAATCTCAGACATCATTCTCCATTGTCCATTCTCCAAGCAAGCAGAATTACAGAACACATAAGAGACACCAGACTGGAGAACAAGCAATCAGCAGTAGCTGAGAATTCTACAGACACCAGACATGTCATTGACTTTGACAAAACAGAAGTCATTGCCAACATCAGCAGTTGTCATTCCCACATAATCAAGGAGGCAATCAAGATATCCAACCACCCACAAAACTTCAACTGTGATGGTTACAGGAATGTTTGGTTAACACCAAACATTCATTGTAGTTCTTACCAAAAAGCTTAAGTTAAACATCTGGCACATTCTTGTACATTCTATAGATCAAACAGAATTTCAGTATTGCAGTGTCACTCACATAACAATTTTCATGAAAATGTAATGTGGTTTGAAACTTGTTTAAGATTGACAGACATATGATATATACACAGAGACATTGAGACACGATATCATAAGCCTATCTTTCCTCATCTTCTTCTTCTTCTATGGCTCTCCAGTCCGTATTCGGTCCATAGCCTCCTCAATTCTCCTCTTCCATTCGGTCCTTCTGTTAGGCCCGTCTGTCCGAGGCTTTGATCGAGGTTTCGAAACATCTTCCTTTTTACGGTACAATGCTGTTAGCCTTGCGACCAACCCCCAACCTGGAGGACCAGGGTACCTGTCTTAGTCTGACCTCTCCCCCTCGACCAATCTGGCTAGGGAGGCCCTACCAGTAGCTCTTGAGGTCACTGAGGTACTCAAGCCCCACCACCACGACAAGGTGCAGGTACCATTAAGTGGGGTATCTTTCCTCATAATATAAGGAAATAGATTTAAAAGTTTTATGTTGAGGGATTACTTCTAGAGATCTACTGAGATCATTGTGTGACTGGAAGCTGAAGGCTGTGCGAAATTGCTAATGACTGATTTGGCAGAGAGAAGTAACAATTACATATAATAGGGATACTAAATTTTACTTCTTCAGCATAAGTGATGGATGTTTTCAGATAGCTGAAATGGATGAACATGTACCGTCATCGGCTTCGAGTGGAACGGCTTCCATCGAATTCATGAAACCTAACTGTGAAATTCATAGTTTTGGCACAGAAGTTGCTGCAACTCCAGTGCACTTCCAAGTGCTGAAGATGGAGAATAGCCTTTTAATATGGATAGGTTCAGGGACAGACCCAACCTTCAGTGACTTAGGAATGGCATTAAACACCAGCTATGACAGATTACCTCTTTGTACCAGACTTATGGGGGCCCAGAGTGACATGGCGTCTTTGAACCTTGCTAGTCGATTAACAAAGAAGTCCCAAATGGCAGTATATGTGAGCTACAATCTGCCGTCTGATAGACTGATCTTGCCAGCCATTGAGAAACGACTGCAAGAAGAAATTAAGGCTTATCCAGAAAAGTTTGGCATTGTTTGAATTTTACAAATATAAAACGATTGTGCTTGTTATCTGACAGTTTGGAGAACATTTGTGTACAAGTATGTTCAGTGCTTGATGTTAGAATAAAAATGTTCAGAAATCTGTTGTATGTGCCTTCCTGGACCTTTCTTACAAGTTCTTGATGCTATTTCAGTTTCTATGAAAATCGGTACAGTCTTTATGCAACGCAGCTCTGATCATCATTTTCTAAATGTAATCCTAAGGAACTCAAACATTTTTCTATTTCAGACGCGTACGAGTCATTCCATATTACGTCACTAATGGGTTTTAGTTGTGATTTTTTATGACTTTTTATCATGTCATATTACAACATACATGAATTCTTAAAACATAATTGGGGACTTGTGCTGACAGTCCATACCGGAACTTTTGCCAAATGTGCCGTGAGTCTTCGAGTAGAAGAATGATTTTAAATATTGAAATGAAAACATAATTTTAATATCACATTAGAATCCATAATTGAGTATTTTAGTGATTAGTTAAATCATTACAGTGAACTCATATTTGAATCTTGGAGCAAAAGTAGTGACTTGGTAATTGCAGTTATTGTTGATGGTGGTGGTACAACAATGGCCATGAAGGGACTCCGTTTTTTGACAGCCACAAATAGTAAATAACTACGTTTGTGTACGAAAGATTCTATGTAGCTCAGTTTTTACACTAGTTGTCTTCAGTGCGACAGAGATAAATTACTTAAAAATAGATGAACATTTTATATTTCAATTCATATAAAATTCTATCAAACATACTTTTGGCAAGATTAACTCCATATGCGAATGAAATTATTGGGGATCATCAGTGTGGATTCAGACGAAACAGATCAACGATTGATCAGATCTTTTGCATTCGTCAGATACTAGAGAAAAAATGGGAGTTCGGTGGGACCGCACATCAGTTATTTATAGATTTCAAAAAAACCTATGACTCTGTGAAGAGAGAAGTGCTATATAATATTCTTATTGAATTTGGTATACCAAAGAAGCTAGTGGGTCTAATAAAAATGTGCTTAAATGAAACCTGTAGCAAAATTCGAGTAGGTAAATATGTATCTGAGACATTCCTCATCAAGAACGGTCTAAAACAAGGAGATGCTTTGTCTCCTTTGCTCTTTAACTTTGCGCTAGAATATGCTATCAGGAAGGTCCAAGATAGGCAGGAGGGTTTGCAATTGAATGGGACACATCAGCTATTGGCATATGCTGATGATGTTAATTTATTGGGGGGCGACATAAATACAATAAAGGGGAACGTAGACTACAGGTATCTGAGAATAGGGTGTTGAGGAAGATATTTAGGCTTAGGAGAGAAGACGATGGGGCATGGAGAAAACTGCATAATGATGAGGTTAAAAATCTGTACTCCTCCCCCAGTATTGTCAGGGTGATTAAGTCGAGAAGAATGAGATGGGTTAGGTATGTAGCATGCATAGATGGGACAAAAGACGTGCACCGGGTATTGGTTGGGAAACCTGAGGGGAAGAGACCGTTGGGGAGACCTAGACGTAGATGGGAGGATAATGTCAGGCAGGATCTATGGAAGATAGGAGTTGAAGGAGACTGGATTTTGTTGGCCCAGGACAGGGTCCGGTGGAGGGCTTTGGTTAATTCGGTGATGAACCTCCGGGTTCAGTAAGCCATCTGGTTGGTTGGGTCCACTATTTGGGAAGCCTGAGGGGGAGACACCTAGACGTAGATGGGAGGATAATCTCAGGCGGGATCTATGGGAGATAGGAGTTGAAGGAAACTGGATTTTGTTGGCCCAGGACAGGGTCCGGTGGAGGGCTTTGGTTAATTCGGTGATGAACCTTCGGGTTCGGTAAGCCATCTAGTTAGTTGGTTGGTTAGTTAGTTAGTTCTCTGTTCCAGTTCTAGTGTGCCGGAAAAAATCAAGTGTGGCAGGAGCACCAAAAGGTATATTTAGTGTGTAGTCGTTTGTAGTGAAATTGCCCATACGCTCAGATCGCTGTAAGCAGAGTGACTGGTTGCGGATTACATTCCTGGTAGGGGCATCTGCATTTCTCTTCGACCGGACTCTGATGCCCACAAGTGAGTGCTGGGGTGTGTGAGTGAGCATTCATCAACGTCCTCGTGACGAAGTAGCCATGCGTGGGTATTGCAGCGTATTTATAGACTTAGCCAGGCAGCCGGTTAGCTATGGCGGACGTTCCGTAATGACGTGGTTCAAGGTGACCCTCACAGACCTCTTTTCGCTGCACATTGACCTTGAAAAGATCACATCGAAATGCCTCCCTCCTCGCCTAACGTACGTGCCGTTAAAATTATGAAAGGGCGTGGTGTTTTGTTTCTTTAGACATCAACACAATTAAAACAGCGCAGTATCTATAAATATTTCCAGACGTGACAGATTGTGGTCACAGTAGCATGACTGGAAATGGATGGATGGATGTTAATTAATGACGTTGCATGAACTGCAGTGATTATACCGGGTCTCCAATTTATGAGCTTACGGTCGTGCTTACATTGCGTTATCGGCCGGTGCTGTTGACGTAGGCGGGACTTGTACGCGTGAGTCACGGGCGAGTCAGTTTCGGTACCGATAGTAACAGCGAACTACGAATATTTCTCGTCATTAATACATGTTATTACATTAATTGTTCTTCCCTTAAATCACAAAAGATGTTCAAAGTGACTTCCTTATGCTTGCAAGCAAGTTTCACATCTCGTTAACATGTTTCGAAATACTCGACGAAGCTCTTCTTGGGAAATTGTCGAATATTTTCTTTTTGTGATTTAAAGTTTATTTATTTTATTTAGTGTTCTGTCTGACGACAGGTCCATATGAACAGGATCCTTCCATCCTTTTCTCGGACTGGGACTTGTTCATATACGTTCTTGGCAGATGATCCAGAAGCGGTTTGCCATTGCCTTCTTCTGTGTGTGAATGGAGTAATTTTTGGGATGCCACGGAGAAACCGGGGAAGCCCCCGGAGGAAAACTCCGTGTTGCCTAGACCACGGCCTTGCCCAACACAAGTTATAAATTCGGGCACCGCCGGGAATCGAACCCGAGACCCCAGGATTACAAGGCCAGCGTTCTAATCGCTAGACCACAAAAACAATTAATGTAATAACATGTATTAATGACGAGTAATATTCGTAGTTCGCTGTTAGTAGCGGCACTGAAACTGACTCACGCGTACAAGCCCCGCCTACGTCAACAGCACCGGCCGATAACGCAATGTAAGCACGACCGCAGGCACATAAATTGTAGACCCGGTATAATGTTGAATAGTACGAAAGGATAGTAGTGTTTGGTGAACTCTAGAAAGGATTTGGGAAGAAACTGTCGTGACCTATGTCAGGGTCTCCGGAATATTCCTGAAGGGTATGAGGAAGACTTAAAACCTCTATCAGGACAGCCCGTGTTCCAGCTTAGATAAAACTGGGCAGTTTCGGAAACAAGTTGGAGCCAGTTTCCTCGGTGACTGTAAATGGAATAAAATCTCAAAGTATGATCAATCATTAAACGACTTATCGCTTGTAAAAAAGTGTTTTAGCCAGTGATAAATGCAGCTTTAGAAGCTAGTCCATGGCGCTAACGAACAAGGCCGATGAACCTAACTGATATTTGCAACATAATATCGATTAAATGTTATCGTCTGATACGTAGCTAAGCTGCTATGAGTACATGGCAAATAGACATATCGTAAGAGCAGCAGAAAACTTTTCACTGGAAATGTAAGAAGCGTTCATAAGTCACCCATTCCACCATCACCTGGCAGGTGCATTAGTCTGATGAAACACGCGTTTATATTCCGTTGTAATAAAAAGGAGTTTTCTGAGAACATAACTCAACCATCCGCAACAGCTGATCGTTTCAATGGACACTGGTTATTTGGCTTCACTCTGTACGAATAATATTAAACACAACCTGCAAATACTGTTCGCATAAACCCTCGAAGCCAGCAAACGCAGGAGACCAACAACACACTGCGCCATGCTGAAAAGAACTAAACACTGGGTCACATGACCGGAAGCATCTTCGCTGAAACACGGTTGCAAACTTAACGAACGCAAATTACCACAAGTTCAAAATTACCATGTCGAATCGTAATCTGGCGCTCGTACGATTACAGAAGCTTTTGCGGAGAATGGAACAGAACGTCAGATGATTGCAAACATTCAAGTCACAGGCATATAACACATATGAGGCAGTCCATGTCATAATTATCCATTATTCAGAATGTTTTCAAAACCTAAAAATTGCAATGTCACAAAAATTTCAAAGCTTGGAAAGTAAGAAACATAAAAAATATTTTTAAAACAAAATTTTAAAAACTGTTAATTTTGAAGCTCTCAAAGTTTTTAAAATTCAGCAATTCTCAATTCTACGAACGTTTTCACAATTTTCTTTTTTTTTTTTTGCTGAAAAATTTAAATGTTTTAAACTGTTAACAATTTTTGAATTCTTCAAAAAATTTAATATATTGACAAATTTACTAACCTTAAGAACTTAAAAAAAATTGACATTTTGTGGTTCGGTCTGGGACCCTCGCGTAGGACAAGGACGGGTCGGATTTTCCTCCTTTAGGGCAGGAGATAAAATCTTAGGTCATATTAATTTCACCACGCATTATGATATTTGTATACGCATTTAAAGACCTTAGTCATTGTATCAACTAGTCGTGACTGGTTTATTGTGGTTCGTATAAACTCGGAGAGATTTAGATATGTGTAGACAGGATTCTACAGGTCTCCACAGGTATAAACGGGTCACAGCTTGTTCTTATATACTAGTCTTGAGCGGATTGTAGTAGTAAAATGGATTTCGTAGAACGGACTGATATGCTGCTAAGCTATGTTCAGTTTATTCGTAAATCTGTGTAGTGGAACAAAACATTGGCACTTCATAATTCTTGACATAGCATTGCTCAATGCCCGTGCACATTCTTCTGGGTTGCTGAGCAATGTGGTCTTGTAGAAGTTTACCGACGTTTCGGAGCTTAAAGTTAGAAGAATCTTTTCCATAAACTCAAGGTGT
This sequence comes from Zootermopsis nevadensis, assembly GCF_977971745.1. Lineage (NCBI taxonomy): Eukaryota > Metazoa > Arthropoda > Insecta > Blattodea > Termopsidae > Zootermopsis > Zootermopsis nevadensis. The sequence goes on from NW_028259143.1 coordinate 15,118,193, forward strand.
TTAAGTGTGGAAATTCCACAACGTCTGACAGAATATGTGCTTAGCACTCTTTGACAAAAGAACGCAGTGAGGAAGTTCCATGAGTGCATCTTTTCTGTCATAAACCCTAGACCGAGGAAAGAGACCTGGTTGACTAGTGCATGCAATGTTGGACTGTTTACGGTTCCCTGCTTCAAGCAATTTCACAGACACAGAAAGTTTTGAAAAGACAAAAACATGATATAAACAGTGATTTTATCTTTGTTTCTTTGAACACTGACCGTCTCCAGGAGGGCAGTTTTCTGAAGGTAAGTAGTTTGTATCATAAAAATCTAGTCTAGAGCATCATTTCTCAACCTATGGTACGCGAACTGAGTAAGAAAATCAAAATATAATATTAACATAAAAAATTGACAGTTGAATCACGTTTCCAGAGAATCTGACGTATTTAAATTATATTTAGGCAATAAATACAATGAAAGGAAGTTTATATATTAGCTTTATTCTAAATATTCCCTTTATATATGATTTAAATCGAGTAAATAGTTTGATTAAGACATTGCTTATTTAACTATCCCTCATACGTTCAGCATTAGTTTTTCGTATTTTTTGGGGGGGAACTTCTATTTTTTAGGTTTCCTGTACTGTTTCATATATTCTGCATTACGGACTCTTTTAGCTTCAAGGTCAGCCATCTTGTTATCTCCACATAGTATGACGCAACACACAAACACAGCAATAGCGTGAGGTGCAATGCGCCTTTATTTATATAAATAAATGTTTGTAAAACCTAAACTATTTGTGATATGTAAAATCTGAAAACAGATATGGAAAGCTGAAGAGGTAATACGTATTTCATACGCAATATGTCCAGATCCATCTCTTACGGTTTTCGAGAAGCGGGCGCTTAACGCGCCAGATGCATCGAAAATTGTACACATTCATTAAAATTACAATAAATGTATAAACAATTATAATTACAATAAAATACATTATAGATTCTTAAAGGTCTTTATTTACTGATCATTTTACATATAGGTTACATTACCCTTACTCTTATCATTCCTGAGGAATGAACGTTTAAAGGTGACTCGGCGCTGGATCTTACAAATCTTCGTAACTAACGCTGTCTTGCCGAATGACCCTTCCGTATAGACGTATTTAAGTCACTAAGTTTTCCCTGAACGCATTTGGTTAGTGTGTTAAATTATACGTCAGCGAAAAAGGGTGAGAACATTGAAACTACAGACTGTACATATCCTGTGTGTATGAATAACTAATCTCCAGTCATTCCGTGTCAAATTCGATGTTGTAAAACCTCGTTGATAATCACAGTGATGTCAGCTTTTTGCCATCGGTATAACAGAGTCGACTTGCAAGTGACCTTCAACCCTGTCAGTAAACATTCTTATTGGAGTCTGACTAAACAGAGGCCAGCTGTAAATACACGATAAGGCGGTAGTTCCAGAAAAGGCCGTGTTACACTTCACAAACCTTTCCTCTTATATTCTACGTAACATTTTCCTGTCTACATTACGAAGATACGATATTATTTCGGACAGTACTAACATCCAATCAAAACAAGCAACAGAAGATTGTTTCATAAGTTACACACAGAGTAATTTTAGTCCGACGTTCAATGTTGAAAGTTGGTGACCCATCCTTAGACACGTTCCACAACGTGGGATAAAATACTTTTTCATCCGTCTTTTGTTTTATAAATTTTGAACAAAAATAGCTGAAATATAAACATTTTATCAAAACAGTGCATCACGGCTTTTAAAAGATTTAAAACATCTGGGCTGTGGAAAGCGCCAGAGAATTTAAATCCTGGTACTGAACGGAATGTATGCGAAACAGACAGAGCAGTCTGCTTCTGCGCATGCGTCTACAAACCTCTTCTATCACTCGTTTTTAAGAGGCGCCGTCAACGCAGTGAGTGACTACGGACTGAAAGACTGGGGTTCGAAATATCTTCAGCTGCAACGGTCGTTCACTTGTTTATGTGCTTTCTGTTCGCGAACTAAATCTGAACTTTAGCAAATTCAGGTTCTAACACCGTTGCCTATCTAAGGATCAAATTTTGCATCCTTGCAATGCGCTCTGCTCCCAAGTGCTAGAATAATCGTACAATGAACCGCACCCTTTTTTACACTTCGTGGTCCTCGGTCCTTCCTATCGCGTGGAGCATCTTTCAGCCCTTCGGAACCATTCCTCCTGGACTTGGACATGCAAGTTTCCGTATTCTCGACGATTAAATTTGCATAGCCACGCGGATTAGCGATGCAGAAACAATAACATCAAAATTAATTTTGTAAAAGTCTAACGTTAAAGAAATTTCAAAATGAATTCCAAATATTTGTCTTTTGAACTGTCGAAAATCTGAAAGCTTTGTGTCAAATACAGTGAATTTATAGTTTTCTGAGCTATAGTAACAATCACTGTTTCTTTTCTTTGGATATTGTTCTGGATACTTCCCACTGTTTGAACAGGATCCTTCCATCCTTTTCTCGGACTGGGACCTGTTCATATACGTTCTTGGCAGATGATCCAGAAGTGGTTTGCCATTGCCTTCTTCTGCGTGTGAATGGAGTAATTGTTGGGATGCCACGGAGGAAAACTCCGTGTTGCCTAGACCACGGCCTTGCCCAACACAAGTTATAAATTCGGGCACCGCCGGGAATCGAACCCGAGACCCCCCAGGATTACAAGGCCAGCGTTCTAACCGCTAGACCACCGTGGCGATATAAGACTATTGCAACGCACGTAATGAACTACACGGCAGCTAGAGGCGCAGTGTTACCAACACCACAACACTTTAACGAAGTCTTTCTGTTATCGTACCGTAACTTCATCGCTCACTCAGTGGATTAAGGCTGACGTAAAGTACACACTTATAATAACTGCTCTATTTGTACTTATCATTTGGATCGGTCGCATTTGTAACAACTCGTATTTAGTTTCTGTTAGTTTATTTGCGGATCTATTAATAAACTAAACTATGCGAAGACCAGCTGGCAGGCAGCTGCAGACCGAAGAGTGCACGGAAGTGTATTTGTTGCACGTAGTACTTTTCCGGCGAAATAATCTTGCAAATAAAGCCATGCCCGAGTTAATGGAGACCGACGATTACAAAAGCAGAATCACAACGCTAGACTACGAGAGACGTAAGTAGAGTACCCGGAACCACGCTGGAAATACGTTTTACAAAATAAGCCTTCAGTGTCCTCCTTTATGGAACGATTTGAATCCACATACTTGATCGAAGTTGAAGATTTATGTCTTCTCTGTTGTTGTGCTGTGTAGTCTGGTCGATGTTTACCAACGTTTCAGAGGTCATACTGCCTCCGTTGTCAGAGTATGAAGATTTCTGTCTTCTGGGTTGTTGCGCTGTGTAGTCTGGTCGATGTTTACCAACGTTTCAGAGGTCATACTGCCTCCGTCATCAGAGTATGAAGATTTCTGTCTTCCGGGTTGTTGCGCGGTGTAGTCTGGTCGATGTTTACCAACGTTTCAGAGGTCATACTGCCTCCGTCATCAGAGTATGAAGATTTCTGTCTTCTGGGTTGTTGCGCCGTGTAGTCTGGTCGATATTTACCAACGTTTCAGAGGTCATACTGCCTCCGTCATCAGAGTATGAAGATTTCTGTCTTCCGGGTTGTTGCGCGGTGTAGTCTGGTCGATGTTAACCACCGCGCAACAACCCAGAAGACGGAAATCTTCATACTCACCGCTGTGAGAACCTCAAGTCTTTATCGAAGTTCTTACGAAAGTGAATTCAAAAGTCGATACGTTATTTGTTTAGATTAATGTTATCGAAATCGACAAATCTTAAGCAAACATTCTGTCATAAAAGATATAACGTGTAGTTTTGTGTTCCATACAGGTTAACTTGTGTTTCGCGTGTTTCTCTATTATGTAAATACTTCGCGAGCTACAGATGTTGGCCTTAAAACGAATTATAATTTATAAAATGATCACACAAATCAGAGTTGCCTGATAGACGTATGAGGATCCATTAAAATTTGTTTAAAATTAATGGGTGGGTTTCAACACAGCCAGTTAATTCTTCAGCAGTTTTGCGTTTGGCGTTGCTGATTAGGTCCCGTATTGCGGCAAAATACTCGAGTCTGTTGTTTCTGGCTTCTTACATTTACAAGGCATCCCCTGGAAATGGTGGCCTTCCGGCTTTGAGTGTGGGGAAAGAGAGAGACAGAGAGATGTTAAGACTTGGTCCCTTTTTACAGCAAAATGTGGTCGACTTCCGAACGGACTAGAAGCTTTTCAAAGATCTTAACAAGGAGAAAGATACTCTACACGATGTAGGATTTGAGGTTTTGCACGGCGGTGAGTCCGAAGATATCTGTCTTCTGGGCTGTGGAATTATGTAGTATGGTAGACGTTTACTATCATTTCAAGGGCTTTGTCGCCTCCATCATCGGGGCTTCAACCCAGAGTTTAGCAATATTCAAAATTACTGATGATTACCAGAGTGAATAAACCTGAAAATACGATGTCAGAGGATATCAGTTGTTCATGGACAACTATATGGTCTGTGTTTGTGCTAGTAAAGAAATATTATAAGCAGAATTATCATCAGGACGAATATGGGAATACGTGATAGTGCAGTGTGGACGTACATGAGTTATTTAAGGACTTTGAGTTAGGTGAGATGCGTTATATAACATTACTGATAAAGACGACTGTCTTCTGGGATGTTGAACCGCGTAATCTGTGAGAAATTCACCAGACAACACGACGCTGCAACCTAGAAGACAGTCAACTTCATACTCGCCTCCGCGGGGACCTTTGATCTCACCAACATTACTGCTGATTATCAGTAAGGAGAAAAGTTTACACAAAGTGACAGTTCATCAGTTTGTAAGACTTCACGACAGCCTATGATAGATCCAGTATAAAATTATTGAAGTTTATTAGTGTGGAGTTAATTGGGAGTTCAATGCAGTGTAACAGCCATTTGTGGATTTGGAGAGAGCAGGCGAGAAGTAGGGACTATTATACAACATTCTCGTTAAATTTGATATTCATGTTCATGAGAACAGATGCTCTAATTAAATCGTAAATAGAATTAATTAAAATTAATTTAAAATGAAATTAACTGAGATTTGTTTAAACGATACTCCTTAGCATAATTTTGTATGGATGAACATCTGTGTGATGAATTTCCCACTCAAAATATGAAACAAGGAGACGCTTTGTCACCATTGCTTTTTATATCTTTTTTTAGAATGCTAGTTCGCTATTCGGTAACTCCGATAATACAAAGGGGGGGATTGGAACAAATGTTTGGGGGACTCGTAATTAGGCCTGGTATTGGAACAGACGCCATTAAGGAAGTTGCTCTGGAAGACAACTTAGAGAAATCTTGCTTCACGTGTAATTTTAAAACTGAAATAGTTTTATGACCTTAAATTCAAGATTATTGAGTACAGATTTGTTTTGATTTCGTCTATAAACGAACGCTTGGTCATGTGTAAGGAGAATATTCAGTGAAGACTGTCTAAGATAAAGGAGGAGTTGAACACAAGAATTTTCTTACAAGTTAACTATTCGCAAAACCCAGAAATTGCACTTTAAAGAGCATAAACACACGAGAATTTTTCCGAAATTAGAAGGCAACAGTTTGACGAAGATGACAGGAGAACGGAAACCGAGTTCAGACCACGTATTTTATTACGTTCTAACGATTATATACCAAGAATGTGTGGTAACAAAAGAGTACGTTCTCATAGCAACACAGGCGATACCATTTCTTGGTTATCTGTCATGTGCTCACAGTTAAGAAGCTTGATAAGTTTTTTCATATCCACTAACTAACTAGATGGCTTATGGAACCCGAAGGTTCATCACCGAATTAACCAAAGCCCTCCACCGGACCCTGTCCTGGGCCAACAAAATCCAGTCTCCTTCAACTCCTATCTCCCATAGATCCCGCCTTGAGATTATCCTCCCATCTACGTCTAGGTCTCTCCAGAGGTCTCTTCCCCTCAGGCTTCCCAAATAGTGGACCCAACCAACCAGATGGCTTACGGAACCCAAAGGTTCATCACCGAATTAACCAAAGCCCTCCACCTGTCACTGTCTTGAGCCAGCAAAATCCAATCTCCTTCAACTCCAATCTCCCATAGATCCCGCCTGACATTATCCTACCATCTACGTCTAGGTCTCCCCAGCGGTCTCTTCCCCTCAGGCTTCCCAAATAGTGGACCCAACCAACCAGATGGCTTACTGAACCCGGAGGTTCATCACCAAATTAACCAAAGCCCTCCAGTGGACCCTGTCCTGGGCCAACAAAATCCAGTCTCCTTCAACTCCTATCTCCCATAGATTCCGCCTGAGATTATCCTCCCATCTACGTCTAGGTCTCTCCAGAGGTCTCTTCCCCTCAGGCTTCCCAAATAGTGGACCCAACCAACCAGATGGCTTACGGAACCCGAAGGTTCATCACCGAATTAACCAAAGCCCTCCACCGGACCCTGTCCTGGGCCAACAAAATCCATTCTCCTTCAACTCCTATCTCCCATAGATCCCGCCTTGAGATTATCCTCCCATCTACGTCTAGGTCTCTCCAGAGGTCTCTTCCCCTCAGGCTTCCCAAATAGTGGACCCAACCAACCAGATGGCTTATGAAACTCGAAGGTTCATCACCGAATTAACCAAAGCCCTCCACCGGACCCTGTCCTGGGCCAACAAAATCCAGTCTCCTTCAACTCCTATCTCCCATAGATCCCACCTGACATTATCCTCCCATCTACGTCTAGGTCTCCCCAGAGGTCTCTTCCCTTCAGGTTTCCCAACCAATACCTAGTGCACACCTCTTACCCTATTCATGCGTGCTACATGCCCAGCCCATCTCATTCTTCTCGACTTAATCACGCTGACATTACTGGGGGAGGATTTCTCAGATCTATATGCTTATTAATTTTATTTGGAATCAGGATAAATTGCTAGTGCTGTGGAAACAGTCTGTTATATTTCCTGTTTTTCAGAAGATGCCAAACTGACTACATTAATTATCGAGAAATGTTAACGGTATCAACTACATGCAAAATAGTTTCCAACAGTAATCTCTCAAGGTTAAATCTATTCGCCGGATTTACGTATAAGACAAATGAAGTACAACTTATGACTCCACGTCATAAGCTGCCTCAAGAATTATTATTTATTTGTTAATGTAAAATAAACACTGGCAATACGCTACATGAATTGAAATTGGCGTCTTTACGTGCGACTATTTCAGGTATTAATCTTGTCTCTTAATTGATATAGCAATACCAACTGACAGGAATGTAATTAAGAATGAAGCTGAGAAGATCTTGAAATACAGAGAATGTGGAATATGAAAGTAAAAGTAATCTCAACTGGACTGTCTCCAAGTCACTCAGAAAATATTTGGCCAACATTCCGGGCGAACACAACATCAGGGAACTTCAGATAGACCGCCATTTTATGATATTCATACATCATTCGAAAGACGCTGTCGTAAAATTTGTAACACGTATTAAAAACAAAATGTATTTCAGAAATAGCTGCTGCACTATACTACGGGGGGGGGATGAGTGGTTAACTTCACGCCCCGGTCACTGTTCCACCGAGGCCGGAACTCTGTACCTAGTGGATCGTGGTCTGGGTGGACCCCAGGGCCGGTCTGCCCTACCGCATATGGAACAGCTGCTCGTAAAGCAAACACTGACTGACTTGAGTTACGAAACTGTTCATCAGTGGGAGAAAAGTAAAAACACGTTGCAAAAGTGGCAGCACTGCCTTTGTATTAAACATACACAATATCTCTTACGTGTTGCGTGCTTCCTACCAGACAGTTGTTCCTGCACAGAATTGCGTATGGGGGGAGTGGAGGTAAAGCTGCAAGCATTCTAAATCTCGGAATTTCGGTGATCCGGCCACTTTGGACACGAGGCTAGGTTGACCCTTCTTCAGCCGGTGTGGACGCGGCTCCGACCGGGAGTCGAACAGCGAACATGCAGTGTTCAGATTTGCAGAACTAGACTAGAATCTACTTTTAGCCCTTCACACGTGGTTCTCTCGTTTCGTTTGTGCTGGAAATAAGGCAACGAAGAAGCAGATTTCGGGTACGAAAATAAAAGTAGTACATTACAATATACCACATTTCAGCAGTGGGGATGAGTGGAATATCTTTCCAGTAAACTGATGCGCTCCCATTGCCATAATGCCAGCCATCTTGTTTCTGGAAGTTGTATACGGAAAGCCGCTTGTGAGAGGTGTATTGGTCGTGTTAGCTAGTGTAATTCAGCAATATCGTGTAGATTTGAAGAGGATACCAGCACATATTTAACAACTGAACGGTAAGAAACGTACACAAATATGTAGTAATAGTCTGATTATGTAGCATCACGAATTACCATTCAGTGACGACTGGAAAGTCAATACTACCTTTAGACTCTCTGGAGTTGGTATCGCTGTCACTCTTGCAAGCGTACGCATGCATACAAGTCGAAACGTGGTTACGGGAACAGCAGTAACTGATACGTATTTATACTTACCGTTATAGGACGTTGCCATCTGTATACAATTCATATCGTATCATGGCGTTATTGGCTTAGCACTTGTGTGAATATTTGTTTCATAAACATAAGTTTGTTGAGAGCTTAATTAATGATAATGATGCGTAGACGTGGAATTTGCTAAAAGGGGCGTGTGGCAATAATATTCGGCCAGCATGTACACAAGTATGTAGGGTGCATTCAGAGCTACTTTGTGATTCCAGAAACGTCCAGTGGTTATCAGATTGTGGTCCGCATGTCGCACTGCTCTGATAATGCTTGCATATGCATACGATCTACGTTTTATTATTTCTGGTGCCATGACCTACCTGAGAAATAACTGCACGTTTGTAACAAATATATGCCCAAAATTAGGTGATCGTGCACCAGGTTGCCATATTTCATTACGGTAGCAAATTGCTAACTTGAATGACGAAATGCTTATGGTTTATGCAGTGTTGTAGTCAGGTCTCAGACTCCCCTTGCGTGTACAGGAATGCATTGTTCACACCGCTGTGATCGATCAAATTCTGTATGTTGTGGTGTGATTTTTATTGCTTATGTTCTTATGAACTTCCATATCTAGTTACGCCCGTGGTCATGCCTCACAAGTCTAAATTCAACTCACAAACAAACGCAAGAAGCATAGTGAGAGATTTATAAAAATTGACGTGTAATGTTTTAAACGAGAGAACAATGTCGTCCGTCAAGTTCTAATAATTACTGCTCCGTGTTGTTTGTGTTATGATATTTATTCTATGACACATGTTGGCTTCGTGATAAGCTGAGTAGCCATTTTAACACAAATGCCGTTTGTTGTGTGTTCTTTTTTTAACAGAAACATTGGTCATGATACCACTGGAATTGACTTTTTTCTAATTAATATCTGTAGTTTAATCTCGCAAAGTAAAATTTGGTCTGTAACTGAACAATGGACATAGATTGAGGGTGTATATAAACAGGTGGATGGAGATATTTAGAAGGCGACAGTATAAACTTCATGTATTGATTGTTTGCAAAATGTATCAATGTGAGTAGCCAAGTAAATATTAACGCTACATTCTTACTAACTTCATGGAGCTGGGTACTTCCTGAGAAGCTAACAGTCGCTCAGCCACTCAAGAAATTCCCAACATTTTATGGAACCCGAGGGTTCATCACCGTGCTCACAAGAGCCCGCCACTGTTCCCTATCTTGAGCTAGGTGAATCCAGGCCATACAAACCCATCCAATTCGTCTTAATATTATCCTATCTACGTCTAGGTCTTCCTAATGGACTCTTTACTTCGACATTTTGTGATTATTTATGGACTTTGTATCACAGTTCTTACTTTCTGCCAAATATTCGCAGTTGTCAGTGCTGTAACTAATAAACTTTGTGTCAACGTAGTGATAACACACGTGAGTTTATGAAGACCGTAGAAATAATTATCAGAAACATGAACGTTATCAGGAGCTTCGGAAATATTTCTGCATTCGGTCGGCCATAACAGCCCAACAAATATTAAGCGGAATTTATTTGTGATGAACAGAGAGACTAGTACATCGTGTGAAATAAAAAGTCAGGGGTTTAATATGAAGATATCTGTCTTCTGGGTTATTGCGCTGTGTAGTCTGGTCGATGTTAACCAACGTTTCAGAGGTCATACTGCCTCCGTCATCAGAGTATGAAGATTTCTGTCTTCTGGGTTGTTGCGCTGTGTAGTCTGGTCGATGTTAACCAACGTTTCAGAGGTCATACTGCCTCCATCATCAGAGTATGAAGATTTCTGTCTTCTGGGTTGTTGCGCTGTGTAGTCTGGTCGATGTTAACCAACGTTTCAGAGGTCATACTGCCTCCATCATCAGAGTATGAAGATTTCTGTCTTCTGGGTTGTTGCGCTGTGTAGTCTGGTCGATGTTAACCAACGTTTCAGAGGTCATACTGCCTCCATCATCAGAGTATGAAGATTTCTGTCTTCTGGGTTGTTGCGCTGTGTAGTCTGGTCGATGTTAACCAACGTTTCAGAGGTCATACTGCCTCCATCATCAGAGTATGCAGATTTCTGTCTTCTGGGTTGTTGCGCTGTGTAGTCTGGTCGATGTTTACCAACGTTTCAGAGGTCATACTGCCTCCATCATCAGAGTATGAAGATTTCTGTCTTCTGGGTTGTTGCGCTGTGTAGTCTGGTCGATGTTAACCAACGTTTCAGAGGTCATACTGCCTCCATCATCAGAGTATGAAGATTTCTGTCTTCCGGGTTGTTGTGCTGTGTAGTCTGGTCGATGTTAACCAACGTTTCAGAGGTCATACTGCCTCCATCATCAGAGTATGAAGATTTCTGTCTTCTGGGTTGTTGCGCTGTGTAGTCTGGTAGATGTTTACCAACGTTTCAGAGGTCATACTGCCTCCGTCATCAGAGTATGAAGATTTCTGCCTTCTGGGTTGTTGCGCTGTGTAGTCTGGTAGATGTTAACCAACGTTTCAGAGGTCATACTGCCTCCGTCATCAGAGTATGAAGATTTCTGTCTTCTGGGTTGTTGCGCTGTGTAGTCTGGTAGATGTTAACCAACGTTTCAGAGGTCATACTGCCTCCATCATCAGAGTATGAAGATTTCTGCCTTCTGGGTTGTTGCGCTGTGTAGTCTGGTAGATGTTAACCAACGTTTCAGAGGTCATACTGCCTCCGTCATCAGAGTATGAAGATTTCTGCCTTCTGGGTTGTTGCGCTGTGTAGTCTGGTAGATGTTAACCAACGTTTCAGAGGTCATACTGCCTCCGTCATCAGAGTATGAAGATTTCTGTCTTCTGGGTTGTTGCGCTGTGTAGTCTGGTAGATGTTAACCAACGTTTCAGAGGTCATACTGCCTCCATCATCAGAGTATGAAGATTTCTGCCTTCTGGGTTGTTGCGCTGTGTAGTCTGGTAGATGTTAACCAACGTTTCAGAGGTCATACTGCCTCCGTCATCAGAGTATGAAGATTTCTATCTTCTGGGTTGTTGCGCCGTGTAGTCTGGTAGATGTTTACCAACGTTTCAGAGGTCATACTGCCTCTGTCATCAGAGTATGAAGATTTCTGTCTTCTGGGTTGTTGCGCTGTGTAGTCTGGTCGATGTTAACCAACGTTTCAGAGGTCATACTGCCTCCGTCATCAGGGCGATGAATATTCATCGACCAGACTACACAGCTGTGAGAACCTCAAGTCTTACAGGGGTTTAATATGTTCAAAGTCCGAAACCGGAAGTGTTGTAAGCGTGCGGGTTGCGTCACCAATTCCGTTTATTTATCGTTTAAATGCATTTGTCGTGTCCTGGTTTTTCTGTACGTTCCTTTAATTACAGGTATTTTTTTTGGCAGACGTCTGTTAAGCAGTGACACGAATGTGTGTGCCTGATTAAAGAAACGTCAGGAAATGTTCACGAATTTTCGAGTAGGTTTCATAGCAAAAACGAACTTGAAAATTGTTATTCGCCTGGACATCCATATTCGCTGTTGAACGACGTGAAGTGTGGAAGTTTCAGTCGAGATACCAGCGTATTCTTTTGTTAAATTCGCACAAATATTCGTTCGAACTGTAGCTGCCTATTATCCACCGAGATGTTTAAGATTCTGATACTCTTAAAGTAAATATGCAGTTAGTGTTTAACTATAGAGGGCCCGTAGTTTTTTTTGTTACCCGGCAAAATAGCAGTTTTCATTAGTTTCCACGGATCTAATTCGTCTGGGCATGGACTCGAGGATTCTGGATCTTATTTTGATGTCAGTTCTTTCAATGGATAACGTAGTAATTCATATTTTGTATAAATATTGGTAGCTAGGTGAGATTTTAGATGCTGACGGCAGTGAGAATGCAGATGGCTGCTTTCTGGGGTGCCTTTGCCGTGTAGTCTGCTAGAAGTTTACCAACGTTTTAGAAGTGCTTGCTGTTTCAGTCATCAGGGCGATGATCGTCTCTTGGTTTCTGAAGATCATCTAAGCACTCGTAGATTAATTAGCGTTTGAAAGGCTGGATTCCGACTGATGGAATTAAAAAATAAATAAACCTCTAAAAGGAAGGCAAAGTGATTGGATTAACTCTTTATTTTATCCACACATGGTATTTCTGGGTTTCGTGTGATTTTCAGAAAAAAAAAAAGAGGGATTGTTTCCCTTAACAGCATAAACATTTGATGCTTCAAATGGAAAACTGTAGTTTTCTTTGAGGTTGGAACTCGTTTAGATGAGCTGATATGAACTCAGCATTAAATGACGAACGAAGGGAAATAAAAATATTTACAGACGTATAGAGTCTTCGAGACATGAAAATTACATATCGAACGGAGGGAGCTCGCTATAATCGACTTACAGCCCAGTTTATTAAGAAGAGAAGAATGCTAATATGCCCCCCCGCGCGCAGGCAGTGACAAGCGGTGACTTGCACCTTAAGTAATGTAGGCAGGTGTGAGGGAAGGGCGATGGTTTACCCCCACCAGTTTGCGCATGCGCATAGGAAGGTTCAGAACTATGTTGCGCTGTATACATTTCTGTGGCTCTGGAGTGGAACGGAACGGCTAGTTCAATGTTGCTGCTGTTAAACAGTACGTCAGGGTTATCGTTGTGTGTAACATTTATGCCGAGAAAGCATTTTCTCTGTGAAAGGAAAATCAGTGGTCATCTGGAATCTCTTTGTTGCAACCGGATTCCTCTCGGGGCATCCATCACATTATCAGGGATGCAGTGATTAGGAACACTTTTTCAGACAATTCTAAAAAAAAACAATGAGATTTGCCCCCACTTTCGCAATCAGAAAATTATTAGACATTTTGTTCTTTACCTCAACGTCAGATGCAACCAAAATTCAGAAGACAATACAAGAACAAAGTCGATTTCTAGTAGAATCGATAATATTTTCGTTACAGCGGGTGGCTTTGGATGTTCATGCCTTTGTCGCGAGCCGGAGAAAAAAATCAACAATGTCGTTGATACTCACCGAAACTGTATTTATCTTATGGCTAGCATTCAATTGAAAACAGGAGCTTATTTTTTCATACAACGGAGTTAATAAAAGTCACTCAATTTGACTCTTCCGTACTTGGCTTCATGAAAGAATATTCTCGCATTAACTAATTACCAAATCATCTGGCGTGCATCCGCGATCTGGATCAAATGATGTTATTTCTCGAACAATTGCCCGGATCCAGTATAGCTAATTTCGTAATGACACGTTCATTCTCCACAAGAACCGACGAGACACTGGGCAGGTCGTTCTGACTGTCAATGCACTAATCAACGATACCAACTTAATTAATTTTTGGCCGGTGGAATTTTCAAGCGGAAGGCTAGGAGCGAGTCTCTTGTGCGATAGTATAATGCTGACTGCACGCCCAAACAAAAGAAATACGCTGACCGTGCCACCTCAGGTACACAGAGTAGGCTCGTCCGCCAGCTCCACCGGCCAAAAACTATTGTGTCGACTATAGCACAGCGGTGCTTAGTACGGCCTGGCACCCAACAGAACGTAAGATTGGGATGGAACTGTCCTGTCGGCTAACTGCATTCAAAGTTCCCAACGCATATAGAGTTAAAGAATTACATATCATCCAACAGACAGCAAATACCAGCAGCTACCATAAAACCAACTTACCACAAAGAATATACAAGTAACAATCATGTACAGCCTACACGCTGCCAACATGACAGAAAAAACTGGGCCATGTGTAAGTACACCAGAAAGGAGGTTAAACGTATAAGAGAACATTGAAAGACATTTCACTACATCGAGAGCCCTCAAAACAGCATTTACCCAAAACTACAAAACGCTTATATATTAAATTAAACTAATTGCAAAATTTAATGACTTTCGTAAGGAAGCTAACAATTTAGATTTATGACGTCACTGTCTCAGAACTATGAACACATGCAAGTATGAAGTGCATCTTGAGACTATGTTGTATTGCTAATTACATCGAAACTGAGGTCAGCTTGAATCCTTCTTTACTCTGTTCTGATTGCTCGCACGTACTTGCTATTTATCATGAAAATACATTGACATACGGTAAATAATATACTCAATGTTGAGAATTGTATTCGTACTCTAGTCTGGAATAACCTTGTCTCTAAATGTGACATGTTTGCAAATCATTCTCGTTGTGCCGGATGTCAGACAAGTCCCGGTATATGAATTCACATGAGGAAATTAAATTTGATAGGGTGATGGGTTATGGCCTTGAACGTCCAGAAACAGCCATCAGCAAGTCTTTCCACACGAAAAGCATTGTTCCCAGGGCAGGTCCAACATATCATTGCGTCCTACGGCTTCATATATGTATCTATAGAACTACAGAGATAAAGTGCGAATATGTATAGTAAGAGAGAAGCGTAATTATAGATAGTTACAGTTATATGTGGACTGCAGACACCCGGGTTTAGATTGACACAGCCTCTGTAGGAGACCTCGGGTAAATTGGCCGATCAACACGCAGATGACCCTGTTTTAATGAAGCTGGATGAATACCTCAAGATTCTAGCTCCGGTCAGTATTTCACGTGAAACCAACATTAAGATAAACCCGTTTTTAAGCTCCTATTCAAAAGACGAAAATTGAACCGATATAACTGCGCCCTCGTAAGTAGTGAATTCGTTTTTATAGTTCCAATAAAACTACAGTCCACAGAACAGGAGAAAATCCCTGCTAGGAATTCGATATACGCGCATGCGCAAGATTTCGCGGTGAGTGACGACCGATCCTAAAAGCATTCGTTCCACAACCACTGAACGAACAACAGACGACAGGCTTTCATGTGTTTTAATGGGTACAGCCTTAAGATTACCTCACAGTGGCACAGCGATTTAATCTAGAATATTATCGCAACACCCACAGAACACATTAAAAGTGCGCTCACTACACGCTACTCTTAACTGCTTGATGTTTTCAGTCTGTGTAATAGCGTAAAACTCTGACGTATCACACTTCCCACCAATAGCAGCCCTCTAGTGGACTTGGTAGTAAACATTCCCCCTACACCGCCCCAGAAACGACTTACCCCCGCAGGGCTTTTCCCCTACTCTGTGGACAGTAGATGAAACAAGATACAAGTCTTACTTCACTCGTTAAGCGTAAGTATAGGTTAGCTTTGTACAGGGTTATTCATAATTCCCTGACACATTACAAAAAATCGCCAGACTTGAATGGTGCAAAGGGCGATAGAAAGAGAAACTCTCCAAGTTTGTTAAATCGGACGCATGGCTGCCAATGACCAATCGCCGCTTTGTTGGCCACCCCGATCATCTGACCTGACGCCATGTGATTTTTTTCATATGCGGGTACGTTAAGGACCAGGTCTTTGTACCGCCTCTGGCACGAGATCTGCCTGAGCTGTGAAGACAAATCATCGCTGCCATATCACAAATCGATCGTGACATGCTACAGCGGGTGTGGGCAGAAATGGATTATCGGCTTGACGTCTGCCGCGCCACAAATGGCGGACACGTAGAGCGTTTATGAGGTATGTAAAATAAACTTGGAGAGGTTCTCTTTCTGATTGCATGTCCTATGTTACCATCCATTGCACCATTCAAGTCTAGCGATTTTTTTTAATATGTCAGGGAATTATGAATGACTCTGTATTTCGGTAGAAAGTCTCTGCCCAATAAACCGATACAAGTGTGCGAATAGGGAAAACATAAACATCAAATACAGAATGATCTAAAACGATGTGTATATATTCAATTAATTAAATAAAAATATTTTAATAAACAAAACCACTACATACGTTAGCATTGGCACGTAGTGAACTACGAATCTAGTGCAGGTGTTCAAAATGGCCACCATTAGCTTCTTGGCTCAGTTGACAGCGGAGAGCAACTGAATGACAAGTGACCACCAAATTTTCTGCGCAGATCCGTTCAGTTTCTTTCCGGAGCTCTTGAAGTGTTGTTGGCTTCGTGCTGCCCACCGCGTCCTCCAAGTAACCCCACAAAAAAAAACGTCGGGTGGGGCTAAATCTGGCGATCGTGGGAGTACTCAACACGTCCTCTATATGTCCTATCCATCAGTCGGGAAAGGCGTTATCACGATTGGCCCTGACGGCACGATGGTAATGCTAATAAACGTTGCTCTCATCAGTCCAAACAATCGCCCCCAGAATCTCCCATCTTCCTCTGAATCCTTTCACAAAACTCAAGTCTGCTTTCAGGGTCGACTTAAGTCATTGTATGCGGTAACCTTAACCTTGGCACGAAGTGTTTCGACATAGCAGTTTTGAGAATCCGGTTCACACTTGACTTGGAAATCCTGATTTCATTAGCACATCGAATTTATGTGCATGGTCTAACACACATTTGAGACGTGATTCCTCCCACGGTTTATTAAATCTTGCAAAAGGTCCCAACTCTTCCGGCCCATCTTGCAGGAAACATTGTGTAAGGAAAAATATTTCTGAGTTGCTGTTTCGTGTGGTGAAAACTGTACTCTCCTAGCTCTGTTTATTTTCGTAATAAAAGTGTTTGAAATGTGTGGACTCTTTCTCGGACACCCTGTATAGTGTATGCTTATCCGCAGAGACGATACATGTTCGCTGTGTAAATATGGAACCAATTGAAAGCATGTCACACACAATTACTGTTTGGACGTACACTTCTAAATATTTATTATTGTTATTGAAAGGTTTATGTCTTGTCCATCAGACCCATTCGCATTGAAATGACCGCTCATTGTGAGCACGTACCTGGAACTAACCAAGAGTCCAGCTGACATTTCAGAATAAGAAACGCAAATTACAACTGTCAACTTGCGAACTATGTAGGCAAGTTTAACCACGGAACAAAATATTGAGTTTACAAGCTAGTTCGTTATTGAACATGACAGCCGTGTAGTCTCGTAGAAGTTAGCCGACGTTTCAGAGGTGCAGGGTTGCCCCCATCATCAGGAATAATAGTACATCCTGATGATGGAGGCAGTACACACCTCTGAAACGCTGGAAAAACTTTTACGAGACTACACCCGTGAGAACCTGAAATCTGACTTAGTTGTTTAATAAAATTCCCAAACACATCGACTCCATGTAGTGAAGTTTTGATATGCTTAAGAAATATTTGTCATTGCGATTTAATATTTCAGATGTGATAACAGTGAAGCTCGTATTTTTAATTTGAACGTTTCTTCGAGACGTGAGCGTCTGTGGGACTCGAACTCCGCGGAGGAATATTTCAGAAGCCAGCAGTCGCTTAGCTGGTAAAGATATTGGCTTTTATGGAACCCGAAGTTCCATCACTGGTTTCAAAAGAACCCTTCTTAAACCTCTGCGTGGGACAGAGTCCTTTAGAAAATGATGGCCCTTCACGTGGACGAGATGTTACTCTTATTGAACACGAATTCACAAGAGCCCGCCACTGATACCTGTCCTGTGCCAAAATCAGTCCACGCAAATGACAAAGGTCACATTGTGGAGAAGGTGCCAGAATTATTACTGAAAACGGATATGTCGTAAGTTCTTTCTGCGTGCTGAAGATAACTTCGAAGCCTAAGCGTAATCAGCAACCGCATTTTTTTTTCTGAATTGTGAATAATTATCGTATTTGTTGTCTGTCGTTTTGGAACGAACGTTTTTAACTGTCGTGTGCTACGCTTGTGAAATTAATTAAAGATGAGAATAAATCTTAGAGAAGCTAATAATTTATATACACGATGTGCAGTACGTATCTCGCGAGTGGAGCTTCAAATAGTAACGTTTGCTAAGTCTGGGCGTACTTTGTAGGATTTGAGGTTTTCTCGGTGGTGAGTCTGAAGATTTCCGTCTTCTGGGTGGTTGCGCCGTGTAGTCTGGTCGATGTTTACCAACGTTTCGGAGGTCATACTGCCTCCATCATCAGAGTATGAAGATTTCTGTCTTCTGGGTTGTTGCGCTATGTAGTCTGGTAGATGTTAACCAACGTTTCGGAGGTCATACTGCCTCCATCATCAGAGTATGAAGATTTCTGTCTTCTGGGTTGTTGCGCCGTGTAGTCTGGTCGATGTTTACCAACGTTTCGGAGGTCATACTGCCTCCATCATCAGAGTATGAAGATTTCTGTCTTCTGGGTTGTTGCGCCGTGTAGTCTGGTCGATGTTTACCAACGTTTCGGAGGTCATACTGCCTCCATCATCAGAGTATGAAGATATCCGTCTTCTGGGTTATTGCGCTGTGTAGTCTGGTCGATGTTTACCAACGTTTCACAGGTCATACTGCCTCCGTCATCAGAGTATGAAGATTTCTGTCTTCTGGGTTGTTGCGCCGTGTAGTCTGGTCGATGTTTACCAACGTTTCAGAGGTCATACTGCCTCCGTCATCAGAGTATGAAGATTTCTGTCTTCTGTGTTGTTGCGTCTTGTAGTCTGGTAGAAGTTTACCAATGTTTCAGAGGTCCTTGCTGCCTCCATCTTCAGATACTCTGGAGTGACATTCTCCTTTCACCTGCCATGTATTTCTCCATTCCTGTCAACATTACTGGAGACCCCTGAAGGCCTGTGGAACGGTCATTACAGCGCATTTCTGTTACGGGAGAGTTACAGACATTGATTAATGTCCCGTGCATTGGCACAGTGTGGGACAGGACCTGGAAAGGCTGTGCCAGGAGACGAATACTGCCACCCTGGCTTTTACTCTGTTATCTGTCGTATCGCATTCACGTGACGCCAGCTCAACTTGAATGTCTGCGTTGTGTCTTCTGTCAAATGTACCATACCTTATTGCACTGTGTGGATTTAACGCGTGAAAGGAAGAGAGTGGATGTGTCGATGCATCTTCGTCTTTGATTTGATGGAGCATGTCTGCCAACACGACCAACTGAAGCTTGAGACACAGGAAACTGCAGTTTTTGGAAACGTGTTCTCGTTGTTGGTCGTGCTTAACGTGACACAGCTAATATCAAGCCGACACGCACATCGATAATACTTTGGACTGTATCTAGTTCGAATCTCAGTTCGGTCCTTCCAGTTGAATGCAGGAATCAGACTTCGACTGCCGAATGGGCCTGACCTTATATCTTTAGATCCGTGACCCCTTCGCGTCATATCTCGTAACCTCTCAGAAGTTGACAGTTCTCATCCGGGAGCCAGTGGTCATCTTAAAATCTTTGGCGAAGTAAAAATGTTGCACGTTTCATGACGTATGCAGGCTGTTTCCTCTGCTTTTTTACTATCTCAGGGAGTTACGTTTGAAACGATGTCGTTAAATAACCGAGGATACGGTGAATCAAACTTATGCAAGGAAAGTTCTTGCCCTTTGTCGGTTGAAACGGACATTTTGATTGTTTTGCAAATGCGTTCCCCCGTTGAAGATAGCCATCTTCAGACTCACCGCCGTGAAAACCTCAAATCTTTTTCATCTTCCCCATTACAATAACGCATCATAGATTCGGCAGTGTTTTTATTATATACTAGAGCAGAGCGCTCCTTTCGGAGCTCCTGGGGGGTTTGGTCAAGTTTTTAAAACGCTTCGGGGGGGGGGGGGGGGGTTGGTAGAGTTTTGAAATCTTTAGTAAGAAACTAAACAAACCCCCCTTCGGGGGGGTTTGAGTTTTGAAATCTTGAGTTAGACACTAAACAAACACCCCTTCGGGGGGGGGGGGGGGTAAAATTTTGAAAACGCGTTGCGTTTTAAAATCTTGTGTAAGAGACTAAACCAACCCCCCTGGGGGGGGTTGCGTTTTAAAATCTTGAGTTAGACACTAAACAAACACCCCTTCGAGGGGGGGTAAAGTTTTTAAAACGCGTTGCGTTTTAAAATCTTGTGTAAGAGACTAAACCAACCCCCCTTCGGGGGGGGGTTGCGTTTTGAAATCTTGAGTTAGACACTAAACAAACACCCCTTCGGGGGGGGGTAAAGTTTTTAAAACGCGTTGCGTTTTAAAATCTTGTGTAAGAGACTAAACCAACCCCCCCTTCGGGGGGGGGTTTGCGTTTTAAAATCTTGAGTTAGACACTAAACTAACCCCCGAAGTCATTTGTTTACTCGGCATTGTTGTGTTCGTACAACAATGCCGAGTAAAAAATATAACGTGACATTGTTTGACGACGACAAATCACGAATTTTTATAGTAGAATATATATATATATATATATATATATATATATATATAAAAATAGATAGTAAGCCCCGGAGAGACAAATTTAGGCAGTACAAGGTAAAAGGTAAACGAAGGTTTTTTTTAAATAGCGTGAACTCACTACGGACTGGATGTCCGGGGTTCGATTCCTCATCGACACTGCTTTTCTTAAGCACGATATTTCTCGAACTCACTGGAAAATTACGCGTCTCCTTTTAGGAGCTCGCAAACCACAGTTTGACAACCTGTCTTCATTATTTACTTTGTGGGAGGGGTGTTGCGGGTTGCGATGTTTTGAGTTGTCAAGGTCTTTGTAAGCTTTGTGTGGAGCTGTCGTGTATTTTAAGTTTCTTTCCAGATGATGTAATATCGCTTGGTGTGTTCAAGGTCAACTGCTTCATACACTCCCCCCCCCCTCGTAATCCTTCCGTTTTCACAAGCAACTCATTGTTGTCCGAGAAGTGTCGTTTGTTTGTTTTTGACGATTATTTAAAGTGCTTGAATCACGTAAGATGTTCAGAAAAGCAATCCCGTTATGCACCATGTAGGCTACAGGATCTCTGGACACAATTCTCAACCGACGAAATCCGGATTACGACGTACAATCGACGATCACGGGACGGGTAATTGACAGTCTTCTGTTTTTGTGAAAGTCCTCTGACAAAAATGTGTGGGCCTTCGGAAGGGGAGTGAAGTCTAGAATTGCTGTCTGTAGCGGAGCTCCAAGACATGAAATGTAGTCGAAATTACTGCAATGTGGATAAGGATCTATTTATATGGGAACGTAAAGATAACGACACGAGCACGACACGAGCCCTTGCCGATTTTTCAGAAAATATTATTCAACGTTTTTTCAATGGGACTGTTTAGGAAAAATATCGTTTGAGACGTAAGTTGGGCGAGACTCGTTCGTGGAACGGACGAGCTCGGAGTCAATATAAACAGTTCCATTGTAAAACGTTGAATAATATTTTATGAAAAATCGGCAAGGGCTCGTGTCGTTATCTTTACGTTCCTATATAAATAGACCCTAAAGCTGCAGACGTGTTTTGAAAATGCGAGTGTTTCATTCTCACCGAGCGAGCGTGGTATTCTGTGCAGGAGGTCCGGCTTCAGAACTCGTTCTGACTGGGTTTTCGTGGCTTCCCTCAGTTACTCAAGGCAACTTGGACAACGGATGCATTTTTGCTTGAGGGCTCTGTTGTTTATTTTCAGAGGTTATTTGTTGATTCAGTGGCGAGGGGATCAGGGAGGAGCTGTGCGGCGTTGCCTTCCAGCAGATGATTAGTTCTTTAAAGCCACACCTTCGTCAGAAAAGTGAGTCATGTGCACACGATAGAGGCATTCATTTCGCCTGTTTCGTCTTGGGAAAGTTCTATCTGGGTGTTCCTGAGAGTGGTTACACGCAATAGTTAAGCGTTTGGCTGTAAACTGATAGATAACTCATTTAGTTTTAAAAGTAACACATAAAAGATAAGCCTTTCAGACTGAGATAATATTAATATAGGAAATGAACCCTTTCTCTGGACACATGGCATATTTGCGTTGTTGTTATCACTCGAAATTCCCGAAACTTGGAAATTAATAGCCGTAAATACAGACTAGCCACGGTGGTCTAGCGGTTAGAACGCTGGCCTTGTAATCCTGGGGTCTCGGGTTCGATTCCCGGCGGTGCCCGAATTTATAACTTGTGTTGGGCAAGGCCGTGGTCTAGGCAACACGGAGTTTTCCTCCGGGGGCTTCCCCGGTTTCAATTACTCCATTCACACACAGAAGAAGGCAATGGCAAACCACTTCTGGATCATCTGCCAAGAACGTATATGAACAGGTCCCAGTCCTAGAAAAGGATGGAAGAATCCTGTTCATATGGACCTGTCGTCAGACAGAACACTAAATAATAATAAGATGAGGTGGTCTAGCGGTTAGAACGCTGGCATTGTAATCCTGGGGTGTCGGGTTCGATTCCCGGCGGTGCCCGAATTTATAACTTGTGTTGGGCAAGGCCGTGGTCTAGGCAACACGGAGTTTCCCCAGTTTCTCCGTGGCATCCCAACAATTACTCCATTCACACACAGAAGAAGGCAATGGCAAACCACTTCTGGATCATCTGCCAAGAACGTATATGAACAGGCCCCAGTCCGAGAAAAGGATGGAAGGATCCTGTTCATATGGACCTGTCGTCAGACAGAACACTAAATAAATAAATAAAATACAGACTGGCTACTTACAGGGGTACCCAACGAAAAGTGAACCAACCTTCTCCAGGTTTTAATTAAGTAATTTTTTAGTGGGAAATGTTTCCATTTCTGAAGCGTTGCTGAGCTATGAGCGTAGCTGTTGACATGGATTTTGTATTTAGTTTTGAATTAAATGGGAAATGAAGTCGGTTCGTGAACGAAATATCTGATGATGACAACACCTGCTAGGCTGTTTGTCGGAGACTACGATTCCAATGTCGGAGCGGTCAAGGTCATACCGTGCTGCCACTGTGATCACAAGTCAGAACGTGTAGGCCCACACTTCTGGCACGGTCGATAAATGAGTTTTCCGAGTGGCTACTTGTGTGGTTGGCTAGGGGATTCTCCGGGTAACCATGGCAACGAAAGTAACCGCAGTAACGGTTAACCATGACAACCTAGCTAGCAAGGGGATTCCCCATCGTGTCACTTCCACGGGTACAAACGTTTGTAGGTTTTCGTGTAGTGTTCTTTGTCTGCGATCTTTTTTAGGTTTATGTTGGTAGAACTGACGTTATTGAAAGTCTGTTAACCTGTTACTGAGAATGGACAGGCTGACTGATAGTAATGTTGTTTGTTTACGAGTCTGAAAATAGAAGACAAGCGTAATTAAATGTACAGTCTGCAACAGCGTTTGCTCACGTAAGGAAGAAACGACATGTTCTTTTAGATAATACACAACTGTAGACAAGAATACAGAAATAGCTTACGAACGTGGCTGGAACATGAACACGTGAAACCGCCATCTTCTCATCCGGGTTCAGATAACACTTGCATGAGCGTTTCCTTCTAAGAATGTGTTTCCTTTGAGAGCCGACCGCAAGTGAAATATTTACCATGCTACTCGTGTGACAAACGTAGTGCAACGAGTGAACCATGTGTATGTAATCACGAGTCACATGACAGTGATCGATTACCGCCACGGTGGTCTAGCGGTTAGAACGCTGGCCTTGTAATCCTGGGGTCTCGGGTTCGATTCCCGGCGGTGCCCGAATTTATAACTTGTGTTGGGCAAGGCCGTGGTCTAGGCAACACGGAGTTTTCCTCCGTGGCATCCCAACAATTACTCCATTCACACGCAGAAGAAGGCAATGGCAAACCACTTCTGGATCATCTGCCAAGAACGTATATGAACAGGTCCCAGTCCGAGAAAAGGATGGAAGGATCCTGTTCATATGGACCTGTCGTCAGACGGAACACTAAATAAATAAATAAATAATATTTGTTGATGTAATTGTTTGGCTACAAATTGGTTGACGACAACGGGAATCAGATTTTTTTATAGAAGAAGATAGATGTGACGTGTTATGCGCCAGCAGTTAGGCTAGAGACCCACTGGCGCGACTAGCCGCGTGCGGCGTGTCGAGTGTTGTCGCGCGCGGCTGTTATTTGTATTGCTTTTTATAGGTGCAAAACCCACTGACGCGGCAAAGTCTTTGTTATGTGTAGAAAGAATACAGTCCGCAGACCAGGAGAATGTCCCTGCTAGGAATTCGATATACGCGCATGCGCAAGATTTCGCTGTGAGTGACGACCGATCCTAAAAGCATTCGTTCCACAACCACTGAACGAACAACAGACGACAGGCTTTCATGTGTTCTGATGGGTACAGCTTTAAGATTACCTCACAGCGGCACAGCGATTTAATCTAGAATATTATCGCAACACCCGCAGAACACATTAAAAGTGCGCTCACTACACGCTACTCTTAACTGCTTGATGTTTTCAGTCTGTGTAGTAGCGTAAAACTCTGACGTATCTCACTTCCCACCAATAGCAGCCCTCTAGTCCACCAGGCAGTAAACATTCCCGCAGCAGGGATTTTCTCGTCATCTGTGGACAGTAAATATACCGCACGTGTAACACGGAATGTCGCAGCCAAGTTGCTCAAGACTTACTGACCTCTCTGCTACGAGTTTTAGAAGCGGAGAGCGTGTTGTAAGGGACCAGCTGAACGTAATGTGCTTTGGTTCCTTCAGCTTATAAATAGCTGGGAAATAATACCGGTTTCTGAATGAACTACAGGTGCATGTTTGTGATAACATGTGTTCACAGCTGTTACTTGTAGCTCTTAGAGACGATTATACAATGTATGACTGCATCGAAACACCTCTTATTTACAAGCGTATCTCTTCCTGTAGTTATATTTAGAGCATACGAGGAATTAGATGGTAATTAAAAAGTTGCTACACGCTTTTGAAGGTTTGCAGAAGTTCCCTGTTATGACAAAGAACAAAGTTAGTCGCACTGTCAGATAAGTAAAGTCCTAAATTTTTGTGGTCTCCGTGCATCGTTTAAATACGACGACCACCGGTGATGCGTCAGACAGCCCGGCGTTAATTAATTCTGCAGATTGTCTGTCCCTACTTAATTGAGGTTAAGTTCGTAATGGTGGATGGTAAACGTGATTCAAGATGTGTGAAGTCTCGTTTGACTTAACAGGCACACCGAAGGAAATTTGGGCGTACAAACTGCAGACCTATGAAATATATTGGCACGGTAAATTACGTATTTTAAGTCTCGCAACTGGCCAGAGTAAGAACAGAGTAAATGTGATACAGATAAAATGCGCTGAACAAACCTTGAACTCGTTTCTTGTCAGAGAAGTGGGAAATGCGCTTGAAACTTACGACATATTTATCTGATTGAACAAGTTTATTTAATATTTATTTATTTATTTAGTGTTCTGTCTGACGACAGGTCCATATGAACAGGATCCTTCCATCCTTTTCTCTTCTCGGACTGGGACCTGTTCATATACGTTCTTGGCAGATGATCCAGAAGTGGTTTGCCATTGCCTTCTTCTGTGTGTGAATGGAGTAATTGTTGGGATGCCACGGAGGAAAACTCCGTGTTGCCTAGACCACGGCCTTGCCCAACACAAGTTATAAATTCGGGCACCGCCGGGAATCGAACCCGAGACCCCAGGATTACAAGGCCAGCGTTCTAACCGCTAGACCACCGTAGCGGTTTGATTGAACAAGTATGTAATATATTTGGATCTTACCGCGCTTTTGTTGTGAAACGTAATTAGTTTTCGGATTTTAAAACGGCTAAAAAGACTTTCGTGGAACCTTAATTGAAAAATATTATTGCAGTTGAATTCGTGCGGAGGAAACTTGAGGTAAACATTTAGAATGAAATTACTCTCAAGTTAGAAATCGCTTTCCTCGTTTCTGGATGACTTAAAGACATCGAACAGGTGAGATGGCAGGTTTTCAGGGCGACGAGTGTGAAGATGATCGTGTTTGGGATGCTGGCCATGTAGTGTAGTCTGCGGCGTGTCAGAGGTGCTTGCTGCCTTTTCATCGCCCCGATGATGGCGACAGTAAACACCTGCGAAACGCTGGTCAACTTTGTGTCAGACTTTTCAGCGTAACATCCCAGAAGACAGAAATCTTCAGCGTGTGGCCTGTCGGTCGGTCAAGATCTGACGGACTCTGCAGACAGAGAGACGAGCTTTTGTTGATGTTGATTGACAATTCTGTTTAATAGAACGTTGACTTGAAGCACTCTGCCTTCCGACAAATGAGAGAATCGACACGATAATTGATTCTTACTTGTCCGGGGGGCAACGACCCTTTTATACTGGATTGGGTGAGGGGATATCCCCTCGAACTACCAAGGCTTGCCAGGCGGTGAGAATAAAAGTAGGTCACTTTCACTGTCTTGTTCTTAGTAAGCGGTGGAATAGACAACTACAAACATGTATCTGGTGAGAAGGTCGTTGCCCCGACATGTATTCTGGTGTAGTGTGATTTTGAACATTACGCACGCACGAACGGTATCTGGAGATCAGATATAGCTAATGATTAGTTTTGAAAGGCGAGACTGAGGAGAACAGACGGACCAACACAAGATGACCCCAAAACCGTGTAAGGTAATGATTATACAGTAACATAACGTATCATAAAACATGACAGCAAAGCGTAAAATAACATAACATAGCAAGCGTTATTGTCTCGTAACATACCAAGTGCAACTGTACCGCCAATGTGCACACATTTCGATTTTTATATCGATCTTCGTAACGGAGAAAAAGTATGAATAGTATTTTAGGAAATACGAATTCGTTTGAGATAGGAGCTTCTGAAATGGATCAAAAATCCGTTTTATTAGGTCATACAAAGGACTTATTCATGTTGTTATTCTTATCAAGTATCCAACATCTAAAAACATTCGAGAAAAATGTTATATCGATAAATCGATTCGAAAAAAATTACAATTACGTTGAATTACGTGATCAGTAAAACCTGAACGTTAAATAGCGATGGTTCCCTACAACGTGTCCACAGACCGTTCATCGGGCGGTGTAAGAAGCTAGAGGCTTGTCTGTTTTTGTTAAGAATAAAGCTTAATTAAGTTGTGGAGTTTTGTACATTAATAATTACCTAGTATTTTTAAGAAGACGCCCATGTTTATATTCTAAAACAGAATCTCAGGTTGCAGATGGCTATATTATGGGTGGTTGCGCCGTGTACAGTCCGCAGACAAGGAGAAAATCCCTGCTAGGAATTCGATATACGCGCATGCGCAAGATTTCGCGGCGAGTGACGACCGATCCTAAAAGCATTCGTTCCACAACCACTGAACGAACAACAGACGACAGGCTTTCATGTGTTCTGTTGGGTACAGCTTTAAGATTACCTCACAGAGGCACAGCGATTTAATCTAGAATATTATTGCAACACCCACAGAACACATTAAAAGTGCGCTCACTACACGCTACTCGTAACTGCTTGATGTTTTCAGTCTGTGTAGTAGCGTAAAACTCTGACGTGTCTCACTTCCCACCAATAGCAGCCCTCTAGTCCACCAGGCAGTAAACATTCCCCCCGCACCGACCAGAATCGATTTCCCCCAGCAGGGTTTTTCCCCTGGTCTGTGGACAGTAGTCTAGTAGAAGTTCATCTGTTTCATGATTCTACATCGTAAGACTGTAATCTTGTGACTTGCATTCCTTGCGAGGCCCAAGATTACAGTCGCGTAGTATAGTTTCAGTTGAATGGTAAAGGAACATTTTAACTTGGCGTGTCTCTGGAGCGTTAAACAGAGTATCGCGGTGCATTTGAAATCGCTGTGGGCCTGTGTGCGGTGTTGTACGATGTTCCCCGTCTAACACCGGATTTTACTTGACTGTTGTCTGCAATTCTCATTGATGCGTGTTCTGAGTAGTGCGTTTTTCGAAACCTGGAGACACACAGCGAGTAGCTTTGGTCATCGTAGATTATTTTGTTCCCGATGTATTTTTTTAATGCAATGGCTCATACGTCATAGGCCGTGAAGTCCTGCGACGTAGTGAACTACTTTTCCGCTGAGTGGCGTTGTCCAGGGTGCACCCAATGGTGGCGAGTTCACATTGCACCCGCAATGATTTTGAAGATGAGAATTGAGTAGTTGTTGGGAAGCCCCGGAGGAAAACCCCGTGACGCCTAGACCACGGCCTTGTCCAACACAAGTTATAAATTCGGGCACCGCCGGGAATCGAACCCGAGACCCCAGGATTACAAGGCCAGCGTTCTAACCGCTAGACCATCGTGGCTATTTCTGAATAATTTATTTATTTAGTGTTCTGTCTGACGACAGGTCCATATGAACAGGATCCTTCCATCCTTTTCTCGGACTGGGACCTGTTCATATACGTTCTTGGCAGATGATCCAGAAGTGGTTTGCCATTGCCTTCTTCTGTGTGTGAGTGGAGTAATTGTTGGGATGCCACGGAGGAAAACTCCGTGTTGCCTAGACCACGGCCTTGCCCAACACAAGTTATAAATCCGGGCACCACCGGGAATCGAACCCGAGACCCCAGGATTACAAGGCCAGCGTGTTAAAGTCGAGATTAAAGGGGGGTTCACACGGAGTCGTGGATCGGGCGAGAACACGAACAGGAGGACCGGAGGTCGTGCTCATTACCGAGTGTTAACTAGTGGTCGTTGCACAGTTGGTAGTATACGACCTTGAAGACAGCGGTCGTTACCACTCCGGCATGTTGGAGGGATCACGACCAAGTCAGTCGTGTGCCATTTTCGAACACCGTGACTCTGAAGGCGAGAAGAAACATTTGCGAAGTCAAGTGGGAACTGGAGACGGGCGTTATTACGCAGGTCGTGTGACTCACTCAAATAGAGTAGTGTTCTCGCCTGGTCCACGACTCCGTGTGAACCCCCCCTTAAGGATTGGCAGGTCGTGTAGAGGAAAGTTTAGTGACGGGGCCGGGCTGCTTTGTGAACAAAGGCTGCAACACATCGTTCAAAATATGCCCGAGAAACATTTTATCTTTTTAACTCTGAATTAGAGAAAATGGCGTGGGATTATTCAGTGGTGCGCTGTACGTGCAGTGACAGTGATTTGTTTGTTGGACATTGGCCGGTGTCTAAGGGGGCATATTTGATGTACGAGACGTTTAGGGAGTTGACTCTCGGTTGGTTCTTATATTCACAGATTCGCTGACCACTATGACTGGTCTGCCCTCTGGGGTGTTGTTCTGAGATTTCTGTGCGTCATGTATTTGATTTGAAACTGATTTATGAGTGAATGGGTATATCTGAATGCTCTTTGTAGTCCTTATTTTGTGACGTGAAAACGTCTTTAAAATCGATGCCGGGTGTGGGAAGGCAATCGCTCCCAAATGAGCGACAGTTTCTGTCGAAGTAATTTCAAACTTCAATAACTCGGATAAAATTAGACAGAGCGCCGCCATCTTAGTCTCGTTTTAAAGAGGAAGGATGAAAGTTTGTGCCAGTACCGCTCCGACATTCGTGGCGCCCGGACGTCGAGAACTGCGCACGCGCAAAGTGAACACACGATTTTCGACTTTCCGGATTCGACACGTGTCCATAAACGGGATCATATCTCAGAGACTAATTATCCGATCAGAGTGAACCAGGTGTTGTTTTGAAGAGGAGTGTATATGTTACAACTCATCCTGACCTCCAAGTGTGTATCTCAAAAACTGAAAAATATACGAGTCTGTGAATTTGAAAAAGTTTGAAAATTTCCCGATTTTATTAAAATGTCGCGATATATGAGGGCAAAGTACAACCAGAATTACAAAAATCGGGCACGAATGCGTAGAGCACAAAATTCCAAAGAGAATGACACCGAAAACGCCGGGCCCGGACCGAAAACCAACGCGCAGTACTGCCGCGAATATAGGCAACGTAAGCGCGCTCTGACAACTCAGGCGGCATCTGACGAGCCTGGGTCACGTATGGATGTGTACCAATTAAGAAATAATCATTTATAAAAATGAAGGAAATTTCAATATATTATACACGATTGACGTTTTCACGAAAATAACTGCGGCAGTGTCCGACACTGCCTATCATTTTTTTTCGATTATGCTAGAATTTTCAGACGTTACCCCATATAGCAATTTATTCCTGAAGAAGTCTTCAGAAACATAACCTCACTAATCAGGCCATCCGTTGGGGCGAGGGGCAGATAGAAGTTAACAAGGAACCCCGTTCTATTTTTTCTGTGTGTGTTTACTTTATGTTGAACTAAAACCATCCGCCATGAAATTACGTGCGTCAAGGTTACGGCTTAAATCGTACAGCCTTGCTACAGAAAACAGCGGACGTCAACGGAGCGGAACGTCGAGTGGGAGTTTCTCACTTCAACTTGCTGTAACAATTTCAGTTCTGGTTGATTTAATAGGACGTTACTGTTGTTGCATTCTTTGGTTCTTTCTTAATGTAACCGTAACTTTTATGTGGCTACTGCTACTGCTGTTGTAATTATTTTAATATAACAAACATTTGCGTGCATTTCGAAGGTAAAACTACGAGGTGCGATCGGAAAGTTTCCAGACTGCGCGTATAAAAACCCGTACACTTTTCTCAGGTATTAAATTCATCCATCACCCTCGAAGTAGTTCCCCTGGGAGTGAACACAACGATCCCAGCGCCGCTGCCAAGCCTGGAAGCATCCCTGGAAATCTTTCTTTGTCAGCCTGTCAAGCACCATCTGCGATTCTGCCTGAATCTCTTCTATCGTCTCAAATCTCCTTCCCTTTAGCTGAATTTTCATCTTTGGGAAGAGGAAGAAGTCACACGGAGCTTAGAAAGGAAGTTGGGGTCGGTTCTTGCAAGATCTTTGAGCTCCTGACAAACGAGAAGTCGATTCTGCTTCTGGTCCTCAGACAGGATGCGTCGCATGTGGAGTTGTTCCTTTAGAATCAGCTGACAGGTCCCATAGCCTATCCCAACAATGTCGCAGAAGTCGTTGATGGTACGACGTCGATCTTCGTGAATGGCCTGCCGAATCTTCGTAACATTTTCGGGCGTTGTGCTCGAAGATGGTCGTCCAGAACGCTCGTCATCATCGACAGAGGTTCGGCCATTTTTAAAACGTGAATGCCACACAAAAGTTTGTGCACGACCCATTGCGGACTCCCCAAATGCTTGCTTTAGCATTTCATAGGTTTCCGTAGCCGTTTTGGCGAGTCTTTGGCAAGAGATTCAGGCAGAATCGCAGATGGTGCTTGACAGGCTGACAAAGAAAGATTTCCAGGGATGCTTCCAGGCTTGGCAGCGGCGCTGGGATCGTTGTGTTCACTCCCAGGGGAACTACTTCGAGGGTGATGGATGAATTTAATACCTGAGATAAGTGTACGGGTTTTTATACGCGCAGTCTGAAAAATTTCCGATCGCACCTCGTACAACGTAGAAGTGCCCAGAGTAAAAATACGGACGGAAGTAACTCATGGATGTGTGGATTGGTACCCTGCCCGTCTGTAGGCACGCCCAAGTCAGCAGACGATTTATATGAGTCAATGACGAGCTGAGCTCCGTTTCGCCTTCCTCTTTATCTTTTTGTGTACTTTCTCAGTCCATCCTCCTACACCCTCCTCTTTACGAGGCACAGCGCCGTGGGTGTTACGGAATATCGTAGAATATCGCTCTGAAACAGGTTAAAGTCATTTGCTTTAGAGATTTTCAGTGTTTTGTTCTGGCTGCTGAATTCCAGCACCTTCATGCGCCTTGATGGCAGAGAAATGTAGTTTTAGTATATCGGCATTGTTCATAATTTTTCAGGGCTTCCGAGGCTCAGCTGATGTCTTGTATTTTTCATACTAGAGCAAAGCGCTCCTTTCGTCTATCAAGGTCATTCGGCAAAAAAGTGTAACGAAGACGGGTCACAAAAACGTGTAAGATCAATATCAACAAATCGACAACAATGGTTACCTAGGAAACGTCATCTGTTTACTCGGCATACAATGAAAGGAAGGGGGTTCAAACACTTTACCAACTTTAGTTGCGTTTTAAAATCTTGAGTAAGAAACTAAACTAAGTTGCGTTTTAAAATCTTGAGTAAGAAACTAAACTAAGTTGCGTTTTAAAATCTTGAGTAAGAAACTAAACTAAGTTGCGTTTTAAAATCTTGAGTAAGAAACTAAACTAAGTTGCGTTTTAAAATCTTGAGTAAGAAACTAAACTAAGTGGCGTTTTAAAATCTTGAGTAAGAAACTAAACTAAGTTGCGTTTTAAAATCTTGAGTAAGAAACTAAACTAAGGTGCGTTTTAAAATCTTGAGTAAGAAACTAAACTAAGTTGCGTTTTAAAATCTTGAGTAAGGAACTAAACTAAGTTGCGTTTTAAAATCTTGAGTAAGAAACTAAACTAAGTTGCGTTTTAAAATCTTGAGTAAGAAACTAAACTAAGTTGCGTTTTAAAATCTTGAGTAAGAAACTAAACTAAGTTGCGTTTTAAAATCTTGAGTAAGAAACTAAACTAAGTTGCGTTTTAAAATCTTGAGTAAGAAACTAAACTAAGTGGCGTTTTAAAATCTTGAGTAAGAAACTAAACTAAGTTGCGTTTTAAAATCTTGAGTAAGAAACTAAACTAAGTGGCGTTTTAAAATCTTGAGTAAGAAACTAAACTAAGTTGCGTTTTAAAATCTTGAGTAAGAAACTAAACTAAGGTGCGTTTTAAAATCTTGAGTAAGAAACTAAACTAAGTTGCGTTTTAAAATCTTGAGTAAGAAACTAAACTAAGTTGCGTTTTAAAATCTTGAGTAAGAAACTAAACTAAGTTGCGTTTTAAAATCTTGAGTAAGAAACTAAACTAAGTTGCGTTTTAAAATCTTGAGTAAGAAACTAAACTAAGTGGCGTTTTAAAATCTTGAGTAAGAAACTAAACTAAGTTGCGTTTTAAAATCTTGAGTAAGAAACTAAACTAAGTTGCGTTTTAAAATCTTGAGTAAGGAACTAAACTAAGTTGCGTTTTAAAATCTTGAGTAAGAAACTAAACTAAGTTGCGTTTTAAAATCTTGAGTAAGGAACTAAACTAAGTTGCGTTTTAAAATCTTGAGTAAGAAACTAAACTAAGTTGCGTTTTAAAATCTTGAGTAAGGAACTAAACTAAGTTGCGTTTTAAAATCTTGAGTAAGAAACTAAACTAAGTTGCGTTTTAAAATCTTGAGTAAGAAACTAAACTAAGTTGCGTTTTAAAATCTTGAGTAAGAAACTAAACTAAGTTGCGTTTTAAAATCTTGAGTAAGAAACTAAACTAAGTGGCGTTTTAAAATCTTGAGTAAGAAACTAAACTAAGTTGCGTTTTAAAATCTTGAGTAAGAAACTAAACTAAGGTGCGTTTTAAAATCTTGAGTAAGAAACTAAACTAAGTTGCGTTTTAAAATCTTGAGTAAGGAACTAAACTAAGTTGCGTTTTAAAATCTTGAGTAAGAAACTAAACTAAGTTGCGTTTTAAAATCTTGAGTAAGAAACTAAACTAAGTTGCGTTTTAAAATCTTGAGTAAGGAACTAAACTAAGTTGCGTTTTAAAATCTTGAGTAAGGAACTAAACTAAGTTGCGTTTTAAAATCTTGAGTAAGAAACTAAACTAAGTTGCGTTTTAAAATCTTGAGTAAGAAACTAAACTAAGTTGCGTTTTAAAATCTTGAGTAAGAAACTAAACTAAGTTGCGTTTTAAAATCTTGAGTAAGAAACTAAACTAAGTTGCGTTTTAAAATCTTGAGTAAGAAACTAAACTAAGTGGCGTTTTAAAATCTTGAGTAAGAAACTAAACTAAGTTGCGTTTTAAAATCTTGAGTAAGAAACTAAACTAAGGTGCGTTTTAAAATCTTGAGTAAGAAACTAAACTAAGTTGCGTTTTAAAATCTTGAGTAAGGAACTAAACTAAGTTGCGTTTTAAAATCTTGAGTAAGAAACTAAACTAAGTTGCGTTTTAAAATCTTGAGTAAGAAACTAAACTAAGTTGCGTTTTAAAATCTTGAGTAAGAAACTAAACTAAGTTGCGTTTTAAAATCTTGAGTAAGAAACTAAACTAAGTTGCGTTTTAAAATCTTGAGTAAGAAACTAAACTAAGGTGCGTTTTAAAATCTTGAGTAAGAAACTAAACTAAGTTGCGTTTTAAAATCTTGAGTAAGGAACTAAACTAAGTTGCGTTTTAAAATCTTGAGTAAGAAACTAAACTAAGTTGCGTTTTAAAATCTTGAGTAAGAAACTAAACTAAGTTGCGTTTTAAAATCTTGAGTAAGAAACGAAACTAAGTTGCGTTTTAAAATCTTGAGTAAGAAACGAAACTAAGTTGCGTTTTAAAATCTTGAGTAAGAAACTAAACTAAGTTGCTTTTTAAAATCTTGAGTAAGAAACGAAACTAACCCCCGAATGGCGGGTTAAAACACTTGACAAACCCCCCTTCGGGGGGGGGGTTAGTTGCGTTTTAAAATCGTGAGTAAGAAACTAAACTAAGTTGCGTTTTAAAATCTTGAGTAAGAAACGAAACTAAGTTGCGTTTTAAAATCTTGAGTAAGAAACTAAACTAACCCCCCGAATGAGGGGTTAAAACACTTGACCAACCCCCCTCGAGGGGGGTTAGTTGCGTTTTAAAATCTTGAGTAAGAAACTAAACTAAGTTGCGTTTTAAAATCTTGAGTAAGAAACGAAACTAAGTTGCGTTTTAAAATCTTGAGTAAGACACTAAACTAACCCCCCCTTTCCGGGGATTAGTTTAGTGTCTTAACCCCCTTCCATTCATTGTATTTATTGCCTAAATATATAATTTAAATACAGAGACGTCAGTTTTCTGTGCCGAAATTACCTTGATAGCTTGGTTACTTTGACCCATGAGGTCACTTCACCTATAAACCGTTGTCTGTGGACATTCTGAACCGCAGATACGCACAAATGAGTGTTCCCCTCAATGAAACAACAAAATGTGAAGAAAAATTACAGTTTGTGTTTGTTGATTTAGAAAACAATGGAAGGGAAAATAAAGGCACGGGGTTCGAAGCTGTTGACGCTACCTGGAGTCTTAAAACTGTTTAATTTTCTGCGTCACATATCAGAACAATGTCTGAAGCAGAAACTGTAGTCTGGAGTTTAAACGAACTGTTTAATGTCCCGTAGGAATGTATTAGCCACGGTGGTCTAGCGGTTAGAACGCTGGCCTTGTAATCCTGGGGTCTCGGGTTCGATTCCCGGCGGTGCCCGAATTTATAACTTGTGTTGGGCAAGGCCGTGGTCTAGGCAACACGGAGTTTTCCTCCGTGGCATCCCAACAATTACTCCATTCACACACAGAAGAAGGCAATGGCAAACCACTTCTGGATCATCTGCCAAGAACGTATATGAACAGGTCCCAGTCCGAGAAAAGGATGGAAGGATCCTGTTCATATGGACCTGTCGTCAGACAGAACACTAAATAATAATAAGATGAGGTGGTCTAGCGGCTAGAACGCTGGCCTTGTAATCCTGGTGTCTCGGGTTCGATTCCCGGCGGTGCCCTAATTTATAACTTGTGTTGGGCAAGGCCGTGGTCTAGGCAACACGGAGTTTTCCTCCGTGGCATCTCAACAATTACTCCATTCACACACAGAAGAAGGCAATGGCAAACCACTTCTGGATCATCTGCCAAGAACGTATATGAACAGGTCCCAGTCCGAGAAAAGGATGGAAGGATCCTGTTCATATGGACCTGTCCTCAGACAGAACACTAAATAAATAATAAGATGAGGTGGTCTAGCGGTTAGAACGCTGGCCTTGTAATCCTGGGGTCTCGGGTTCGATTCCCGGCAGTGCCCGAATTTTTAACTTGTGTTGGGCAAGGCCGTGGTCTAGGCAACACGGAGGTTTCCTCCGGGGGCTTCCCCGGTTTCTCCGTGGCATCCCAACAATTACTCCATTCACACACAGAAGAAGGCAATGGCAAACCACTTCTGGATCATCTGCCAAGAACGTATATGAACAGGTCCCAGTCCGAGAAAAGGATGGAAGGATCCTGTTCATGTGGACCTGTCGTCAGACAGAACACTAAATAATAATAAGATGAGGTGGTCTAGCGGTTAGAACGCTGGCCTTACAATCCTGGGGTCTCGGGTTCGATTCCCGGCGGTGCCCGAATTTATAACTTGTGTTGGGCAAGGCCGTGGTCTAGGCAACACGGAGTTTTCTTCCGTGGCACCCCAACAATTACTCCATTCACACACAGAAGAAGGCAATGGCAAACCACTTCTGGATCATCTGCCAAGAACGTATATGAACAGGTCCCAGTCCGAGAAAAGGATGGAAGGATCCTGTTCATATGGACCTGTCGTCAGACAGAACACTAAATAAATAAAATAAAAGGAATGTATTATACAATAAGTTGATTCGATTTGAGCTTCATGTAAAGTTGCCTTTTGTTTGACAAATCAGAACCACGATTTAAATTCGCCTTGCAGATTTGACGCAGAACCGCATATATCAAGTGATATTTTGTCACACTGATGATGGAGGCAGCAAGCACCTCTGAAACGTCGGTGAACTTCTATTGGAGTACACGGCTGAAATACGTTCAGTAGAGTCGAAGTGACGGACAGACCTTTGAATGCGCGGTTTTCAGTGTACAGTGTCTTGTGACCGTGTTCGTCGATGGAGGTCAGTCGTTTGAAACCCGGGGGTAACTAGTTACTGCCTGAGGGCGGGCGGAATGCGACCAGGAACTTGTGGTACTCCACCTGTCATTTAAACTGCAGCTGCACTCGTGGCATTAATGGAACTCCTTACGTCAGCCTCATTCTGCTCGTATTGTAACAACGAGGCTTCGGTGTCCTGCCTTAAGGCGAGCAAATCCGTTTCTTTTTTCTCTGAAGGGATTCGTCACACTTTCCTTGCATTGTCCACCAAGTCCTTGATGTTCTTGCCTTACTGAACTTGCTTAAAAGAGGACGCATTGCCCACGCACAGCGTACGAATGCGACAAACACGAAAGACACGTAGAATTTTGGAGTGCAAACCTCTCGGTAAACTGTGGAAGGTTTGGACAACTGTCAGGAAAGGCGAAAAAGACGCCATGCAACCTTAACGGTCTCTTGTGACTATAGAGGTGTTTGCAGACGTTCAGCAGAACAGATCTTAAAATTTAAGGGAAACGTTTCAGTTCGTAATGCGTATGATTCTGAAATCAGAAACTGCCAAGAGAAAATACTGTATGTATATTTTGAGAGGAGATACAGTTCACAGATCAGGAGAAAATCCCTGCTAGGAATTCGATATACGCGCATGCGCAAGATTTCGCGGTGAGTGACGACCGATCCTAAAATCATTCGTTCCACAACCACTGAACGAACAACAGACGACAGGCTTTCATGTGTTCTGATGGGTACAGCTTTAAGATTACCTCACAGCGGCACAGCTATTTAATCTAGAATATTATCGCAACACTCACAGAACACATTAAAAGTGCGCTCACTACACGCTACTCTTAACTGCTTGATGTTTTCAGTCTGTGTAGTAGCGTAAAACTTTGACGTATCGCACTTCCCACCAATAGCAGCCCTCTAGTCCAGCAGGCAGTAAACATCCCCCCAGCAGGGTTTTTCTCGTGATCTGTGGACAGTAGATAGAAAGTTTATTCGAATCTTGCTTCCGCTGCATATAAAAGTTTGATTAGCCGGTAACTTCACCTGTAACCTGTTTCTGCTTGACATAGGCACGTACTATGACAAATGAGAATGTTGACGCAAAACTGTTTCCCTTTAACGTTCGTATTGTAACTTTCCTGGAAATAGAAGTAACGAGTCACAGCTCTTTTGAAGATGTTTGCCACTGAACGTCTTCACTGTCATAGAAGCCCCCCCCCCCCAAAGCCTCTAACAGTACAGCGTTGCCGTCTTTGCTACGCTGTGAATTTTTATGTTGCAACGGCGTATGACTTTGCTTCGACCTTGAAACGTGCGATTTGCCGACGACTGCAGCAGCGAGATCTGCTCCAAAATTATTGCGGTCCGCACAGCCTCGAATTTCTTAAATCTAGAAATAATTTACCAGATTTTTCTTAAGATGCTAAAGTTGCGTCATATTGTGATATAATAAGTATATATATTAAATCTTGTCCGTCTAATCACAATAAATTCTTATTAAATATTAAAATATTACAATAATTAACATTTAAAATATTTAAAATATTAAATGATGTTCTTTATCGAAATATTCGATTTACATTAGACCATCATTTTTCATGTTTCACGACATGTTTCAGTTCCTAAAAGAACCATCCTCAGGTGTATATAATTATATAAATAAATTGTATATATACAGAACAACATCGAGTGTGTTATTAAAAATGGAATAAAAATCTTAAAAAGAATATCGTTTGATATCTGGTAAAAATCTGATAAAAATGTACGCTAGCATAATGTATGAAAATTGTATTTGAATTATTTATCGTTTTGAAGCTTTATATAATTATATACACCTGAGGATGGTTCTTTTAGGAACTGAAACATGTCGTGAAACATGAAAAATGATGGTCTAATGTAAATCGAATATTTCGATAAAGAACATCATTTAATATTTTAAATATTTTAAATGTTAATTATTGTAATATTTTAATATTTAATAAGAATATATTGTGATTAGACGGACAAGATTTAATATATATATATATATATATATATATATATATATATATATACAGATTTTTCTTGTTTATAAACACTTTTAAAGAAGTGAAAATAACATTTATAATTAATACGGATTGGATATCCCGAACTCTGACGATAGCTTTTATTGTGAGGGGTTATTAGCCCCACGCTCAACCCTTAAGCTGCAGGACCACCCCTTGTCGGCTGTCCGTCCATATCAGGAGGCCTTCTCCATCCCTAACCTGAACACACGCCATGACGTGGTGTCAAGGACTTACCTAGACACCTTCATCCCACAACAGTTACAAATTATTTAAATTAAAGAATGCAACACGCATAATACGAACATACAAACCAGCACCACTGTTGGAAGGGAAATTCCGATACACAACAATGACAGGTGTGAGGCACGCGAGGCTCTGGGCAGTCGCTCATTTCGCCTACCTCCTTTGTATAATTGAATACTGCCTGCAAAGAAATGTGCTCCAAGTGTGAAAATGATCAGTTTCAGACGTTGATCCAGCTTATAAGATTATCCTCCCTCTGTCAGGCATTCTCAGCAGACGCCAGGAATCTGAACTAGAGTTTCGAGCATTTAGGGCGGCGTACATTAAAATGTCCGAACTCGCAGAGTTTCAGAGACTAAACAGCGGTAAAATGGAATTGGTTCCTATTTAACTTCAGTTAACTGAGGACTATCTGAAACTCTTGTTCTGTCCTACTGAGTTTCGTACCTGCATATTTTAATAGTTCTGAGATACGTGACATTAAATCTTCATGTTTGAATAGTTTATGAAAGTTGTGTAAAATTGTGGCAAGTTTAAACTGAAACAGGCACTCAAATTGGCTAAAAACAATAAAATACGTGTTACACCACTTCGCTGTCTGGCAGCGACAGACTCGTCCGGCGGGGATGCGAATAAGCAAATGAAATCACGCATGCGCAAGAAAGTCCCTTCTACCACTACGTTCAGTTTCCCCACCCTTTCGCCATTACTTACCGCGGAAAAACATATACAGACCTCGTATACCCTAGAAGTGCTCCCACAGATTTCTAATTAAGGGTGAAATAGTGTGAATCTAATGAAAGGTTCCAAAGTTATTGCAGTGTTGACTTCATGAAAATAACATACCTGAAGCCGTGTATCGACAGCGCGCGGCTGCCGTGCGCGGCAAACTCGTTCGTTCGTTTATTGTTTAAAACCGTGTTTGTGGTTACCAGCATCGAGCGCGGCAGCCGTGTTCGGCTGTGATCGACGCTGTTCGTCAGTTCTCGCAAGATCACCATGAATACAGCACGTGCAACGGCTGCCATTATGTTGATGTTCAACATTATGGAAGAAAATAAGAAACCGAAACGAAAAGTGCGTTGGTGGATTAAGGAATTTTATCGTCAGCGAATGCAATATGTAAATAGACTTATGCGAGATATGACATTTGAATTAGTGGAGGATACAGTTAAAAATTTTACTCGAACGTCATTATCGGATTTCGAATACATAACCTCATTGATCGAGCCAAGAGTTTACTTTTGTTATGGTAATTAACAATTTTTGAATTCCACAACACCTCTTTGGATTTATAAATCTGTATGAGAGCTACACACTTTTCATTCTCCATTTTGCTACGATGGAACGCCACAAGACCGTCTCAACTGAGAGAGCACAGCACACTGAAATCCCTTTGCCGCGGGACAAAGAACCGCTCCGATTTGGCTCGACGCGCGCCAAGTTCGAGCGCGGCATTGTTCGTTCTGCCACGCGTGGCAACATGGTATCGACTTTGCGAGGCAAAGCAACGAACATTGCCTCGCGCGGCAGCCGCGCGCAGTCGATACACGGCTTGACACTTGTTTGAACTTCCTGGAAATTTAAATCATATTTGAAATGGTGATAACAGGGATGTTTAGTCCCATATTAAGACAGGCAGGAGACTTTAAATTCTGTGACAGTGGTTCAGAGAACATCAGTTTGTTGACATGACACGGAATGACCCATAAGCCTACATTATGTGGTATTTGAGTCACTGCAGTCCTGAGTTCGAGACCAGTTTTTATTACCGGCGAGACTAAAACAGCATGCCATTGTAAGGTCTGTGCATTTGATTTTATTGTTCTGACCTCAAAGCCAATCTGTGAGCTTTACTTCTGGCGCCTTGAATTTCTTTATTTAGTGTTCTGTCTGACGACAGGTCCATATGAACAGGATCCTTCCATCCTTTTCTCGGACTGGGACCTGTTCATATACGTTCTTGGCAGATGATCCAGAAGTGGTTTGCCATTGCCTTCTTCTGTGTGTGAATAGAGTAATTGTTGGGAAGCCACGGAGGAAAACTCCGTGTTGCCTAGACCACGGCCTTGCCTAACACAAGTTATAAATTCGGGCACCGCCGGGAATCGAACCCGAGACCCCAGGATTAGTAGAAGTTAAAAAGTTCGTAGCTTTAATTCCTTTGCCACAGTAATTTATGATTGTAAGACATCGGATTTCTAAATCGTCATAAAGCCATGTTGTTATTACCGAGAGAAATTACGAAGTACGAACCACTGTCGGACTGCGTGGTGATCCCTCAAGCCCCGTTTTTTATTTGTAACAGAAAATTCTGCTTGAAAACGGAAGGTTTATAAATAATATTCATTGTCTTTCTATTCT
Organism: Zootermopsis nevadensis; assembly: GCF_977971745.1. Lineage (NCBI taxonomy): Eukaryota > Metazoa > Arthropoda > Insecta > Blattodea > Termopsidae > Zootermopsis > Zootermopsis nevadensis. The sequence continues at coordinate 15,159,517 of NW_028259143.1, forward strand.
GTGTTTTGTACAAACGTGTTCGAGAACGAGTGATAGAAGAGATAAATACCGGTCGGAACCATTGATTGATATCACAGATGCGTGACTTTGGCCCAGTTGTCCAAATTTTGTGCTTAAGACTGTGATTTTAAACTAATTGCCACTGAAGTGCACTAAATATGTTGAGTACAAATGTGTTGCATGTTGCCTGATGCTTTAAGGGGTAAGGATACAAATCTAAAATCACAGATATCAGTCGAGTGTCAGTTCAGTTTGCATCCTGAATGAGTAAAGTTTATAGCCTGTGTCCCGCGCTCCAAAATATATAGGAGAAGGTGATAGGAACTTATTATGAGATACAAACGCAGCATTCGCCTGGATAAACTAGCCTTGTCATATGGAACGACACTGTTCAGCTACGGTGGGTTACCGAGTGTCTTCTAGCTCAGTGGTATTCAACCTTTTTTTGTTCGCGTACCCCCAGATATAATTTCTCTTCAACTTTGTACCCTCAAAGTTGTTGGTGTATAATTCAAGTTATACATAGTATATAATCTACATCTAAAATAAATTAAATAAATTACATTACTGATTATTCAGTGTTTATCATAAAATAATATATTTTTTTTTAAATTTCACGTACCCCCTAAGATGTCTTCGCGTACCCCCGGGCGTAAAATAACCCCCCCCCCAGATATAATTTCTCTTCAACTTTGTACTTGTGTATAATTCAAGTTATAAAACCTCTCTAAGTTGGACACTTGGGGTTCAACGAAAATGTGTCCAACTTACAGAGGTGTCCAAGATAGAAGGAAAGAGAAAAATCAGATTGTGGTCTAATGACAATATAATCTATTTACTTACATACACTAACTACTGTAGGCTTACTTGAATTAAGAATTAATGACAATAGTATTAATAATAATCTTTTGAAGCCCACTCCCATGCATTGCACATTACACCCCAGCCTCAATAACATTTTCTAAAGTTTATTCTACCAATTTTGGCTTCCCCATCGCAAAAAGAAAGATTCCATTTCTGTTAACGCAGTCTGAACTCAAATGCAAGCACAGTACTGATGGAGTCCAGTTAAGGGTTCAGCAAAAGAATAGTTAAACAATTGCAATGCATTCCAATGATGGGTTCAATGTCCATAAGACAATCCTCTAGAGAGGAGGCATTCATCAGTCAGAAATTCAAAATAACAAAATATGTAACTGAAAAACTTTCCCTGAAAAGCATCGAAGTTAAGTGCATGAACCTGTCCAACTTACAACAAAAGGGGAGTTTCAAGTTCCAGGATAAGGAGGTGTCCAAGATATATGGTATTGTGGACATGTAAAATTATAGGATATTCGCCGGTTACAATTAAAAGTGTCCAATATAAAGGGGTGTCCAGGATATAGGGGTGTCCAAGATACAGGGTATTGTGGACATGTAAAATTATAGGATATTCGCCGGTTACAATTAAAAGTGTCCAATATAAAGGGGTGTCCAGGATATAGGGGTGTCCAGGATATAGGGGTGTCCAAGATACAGGGTATTGTGGACGAGTAAAATTATAGGATGTTCGCCGGTTTCAATTAAAAGTGTCCAATATAAAGGGGTGTCCAGGATATAGGGGTGTCCAAGATACAGGGTATTGTGGACGAGTAAAATTATAGTATGTTCGCCGGTTTCAATTAAAAGTGTCCAATATAAAGGGGTGTCCAGGATATAGGGGTGTCCATCTTGAGTGGTTTTACTGTATATAATCTCCCAAATCGAATGTCCTTACGTCCGGTTCTTTTGTGGCTAACCTTAAATCTGGCCCTGATTATTCAGTGTTTATCATAAAATAATATATATTTTTTTTAAATTTCACGTACCCCCTAAGATGTCTTCGCGTACCCCAGGTTGAATACCACTGATCTAAAACAGTGGTATTCAACCTTTTTTGTTCGCGTACCCCCAGATATAATTTCTCTTAAACTTTGTACCCCCAAAGTTGTTGGTGTATAATTCAAGTTATACATAGTATATAATCTACATCTAAAATAAATTAAATAAATTACATTACTGATTATTCAGTGTTTATCATAAAATAATATATATATTTTTTAAATTTCACGTACCCCCTAAGATGTCTTCGCGTACCCCCGGGGGTAAAATAAAACCCCCTCAGATATAATTTCTCTTAAACTTTGTACCCCCAAAGTTGTTGGTGTATAATTCAAGTTATACATAATGTATAATCTACATCTAAAATAAATTAAATAAATTACATTACTGATTATTCAGTGTTTATCATAAAATAATATATTTTTTTTAAATTTCACGTACCCCCTAAGATGTCTTCGCGTACCCCAGGTTGAATATCACTGGTCTAAATGACCTCTGAGGACCGTAACTGCGAAATGTGGGAGATGCAGGTCATTCCTATCCAAGATATAGTTTCTTTACTTAACATGGGAAACTTAACGTAATTGGTTCCCTGTCAAAACATGAACACTTGAACCGATGTGATTTTTGGGACTGGAAGAATATATGAAATCTCTGTTGCGTTGATCATCATTAGCTGATTCTTTTAATTGATTATAATAAGCGTACACATCAGTGCCCACGCACGAGTAGGCAGATACATCCTTAAAACGTTCTTTAAATTGAAACAGCGCTTATAACTGACCCATATTAAGGAAAGCGTACGCCTACACATAAATTGAGGTACTTACCTTATTAAGATACTTGATTTGTTATGTATTTAGCTTGGTATGTCGTAGTTCGTATTTAAGTGGACATAAAATTTTGTTTTGTTTATAGGGAAATTGGCAGTCATAATTAGGAGCTAGATTAATATTTCCATAATAGGTTCAGTGAACGTCTTGTCATTCGAAATGTGTTCATAATTGAAATAAAAGACACTACAAAATGAAGAGTTGAATTCGTATGGAATTATTCATGTCAGGAGAATGTAACGACAATGCGAGTCATAAAAAGATGCTTCTGAGTTGTTCAGAAATATCTCGAAACCGAGTGAATGGGAAGTTACTTACAGTAGATTTTACGTGTACAGAATCTGTAGCACTTTTACCCTCTCGCCAGTTTAATTCCTTTTGAAAGAAACTGTACATATCTTCATTAAAGTTTAATAGTTTAATGTCGGAACTCATGGAAGGATGACGTCTTGTGATGAAGACTTCTGTCTTCTGGGTTGTTGCGCCGTGTAGTCTAGTAGATGTTTACCAATGTTTCAGAGGTCATACTGCCTCCATTGTCAGAGTGTGAAGATTTCTGTCTTCTGGGTTGTTGCGCTGTGTAGTCTGGTCGATGTTTACCAACGTTTCAGAGGTCATACTGCCTCCATTGTCAGAGTGTGAAGACTTCTGTCTTCTGGGTTGTTGCGCCGTGTAGTCTAGTAGATGTTTACCAACGTTTCAGAGGTCATACTGCCTCCGTCATCAGAGTATGAAGATTTCTGTCTTCTGGGTTGTTGCGCTGTGTAGTCTGGTCGATGTTTACCAACGTTTCAGAGGTCATACTGCCTCCATTGTCAGAGTGTGAAGACTTCTGTCTTCTGGGTTGTTGCGCCGTGTAGTCTAGTAGATGTTTACCAATGTTTCAGAGGTCATACTGCCTCCATTGTCAGAGTGTGAAGATTTCTGTCTTCTGGGTTGTTGCGCCGTGTAGTCTAGTAGATGTTTACCAACGTTTCAGAGGTCATACTGCCTCCGTCATCAGAGTATGAAGATTTCTGTCTTCTGGGTTGTTGCGCTGTGTAGTCTGGTCGATGTTTACCAACGTTTCAGAGGTCATACTGCCTCCGTCATCAGAGTATGAAGATTTCTGTCCTCTGGGTTGTTGCGCTGTGTAGTCTGGTCGATGTTTACCAACGTTTCAGAGGTCATACTGCCTCCATTGTCAGAGTGTGAAGACTTCTGTCTTCTGGGTTGTTGCGCCGTGTAGTCTAGTAGATGTTTACCAATGTTTCAGAGGTCATACTGCCTCCATTGTCAGAGTGTGAAGATTTCTGTCTTCTGGGTTGTTGCGCCGTGTAGTCTAGTAGATGTTTACCAACGTTTCAGAGGTCATACTGCCTCCGTCATCAGAGTATGAAGATTTCTGTCTTCTGGGTTGTTGCGCTGTGTAGTCTGGTCGATGTTTACCAACGTTTCAGAGGTCATACTGCCTCCGTCATCAGAGTATGAAGATTTCTGTCTTCTGGGTCGTTGCGCCGTGTAGTCTAGTAGATGTTTACCAACGTTTCAGAGGTCATACTGCCTCCGTCATCAGAGTATGAAGATTGCTGTCTTCTGGGTTGTTGCGCTGTGTAGTCTGGTCGATGTTAACAAACGTTTCAGAGGTCATACTGCCTCCGTCATCAGAGTATGAAGATTTCTGTCTTCTGGGTTGTTGCGCCGTGTAGTCTGGTCGATGTTTACCAACGTTTCAGAGGTCATACTGCCTCCGTCATCATAGTATGAAGATTTCTGTCTTCTGGGTTGTTGCGCTGTGTAGTCTGGTAGATGTTTACCAACGTTTCAGAGGTCATACTGCCTCCGTCATCAGGGCGATGAGTATGAAGGTTTCTGTCTTCTGGGTTGTTGCGCTGTGTAGTCTGGTCGATGTTTACCAACGTTTCAGAGGTCATACTGCCTCCGTCATCAGAGTATGAAGATTTCTGTCCTCTCGGTTGTTGCGCTGTGTAGTCTGGTCGATGTTAACCAATGTTTCAGAGGTCATACTGCCTCCGTCATCAGAGTATGAAGATTTCTGTCTTCTGGGTTGTTGCGCTGTGTAGTCTGGTAGATGTTTACCAACGTTTCAGAGGTCATACTGCCTCCGTCATCAGAGTATGAAGATTTCTGTCTTCTGGGTTGTTGCGCTGTGTAGTCTGGTAGATGTTTACCAACGTTTCAGAGGTCATATTGCCTCCGTCATCAGAGTATGAAGATTTCTGTCTTCTGGGTTGTTGCGCTGTGTAGTCTGGTAGATGTTTACCAACGTTTCAGAGGTTATACTGCCTCCGTCATCAGAGTATGAAGATTTCTGTCTTCTGGGTTCTTGCGCTGTGTAGTCTGGTAGATGTTTACCAACGTTTCAGAGGTCATACTGCCTCCGTCATCAGAGTATGAAGATTTCTGTCTTCTGGGTTGTTGCGCTGTGTAGTCTGGTAGATGTTTACCAACGTTTCAGAGGTCATACTGCCTCCGTCATCAGAGTATGAAGATTTCTGTCTTCTGGGTTGTTGCGCCGTGTAGTCTGGTCGATGTTTACCAACGTTTCAGAGGTCATACTGCCTCCGTCATCAGAGTATGAATATTTCTGTCTTCTGGGTTGTTGCGCCGTGTAGTTTGTTAGATGTTAACCAACGTTTCAGAGGTCATACTGCCTCCGTCTTCAGGGCGCAACAACCCAGAAGACAGAAATCTTCATACTCGCCGCTGTGAAATTTATATCTTGTGTTGGGCAAGGCCGTGGTCTAGGCAACACGGAGTTTTCCTCCGTGGCATCCCAACAATTACTCCATTCACACACAGAAGAAGGCAATGGCAAACCACTTCTGGATCATCTGCCAAGAACGTATATGAACAGGTCCCAGTCCGAGAAAAGGATGGAAGGATCCTGTTCATATGGACCTGTCGTCAGACAGAACACTAAATATAATAAATAAATAGCCATATCATCTTAGTCCATACTTTCATAATACGAACATTATTTCGTCTGCATTTGTGAAATCCTCGACAATTTGTGTTGGATTTTGACGAAATTTTGTTAAAATATTCGTAAACCTCATTTTCATTTCCGTGATATTCTCGCTCGTTTCATGTCTTCTTGTACTTATAAGTTTTACTTTCACGCAACAGAAATGGCATCGCGATGTGGCGCCGACCGATGGGCGCTTCGCGCATGCGTATTAACCCGACTGGCTGGTGGATAAAAGCGTAAATATTGATCCGAGCGCCGCCAGGAACTTGATAATATTCGTATTTCTCCCCCGCTGGTGTTCGGCGAGTTTCTCGCCATTCGAATATTGACTGTGGTCAGAAACGGTGCCGGATTAATTAGTGAGGAAGATCTGGTGTTAATATCGAATACGCAACAAAGGTTTGCATTTATTATAATAATATTTTTAAATGTTACTCGGAGGTTTCGTGTTTTAGAGTTTGGAAATTTTTTTGGATTTAGCTGTTGGTACAGTTGTCCACTAAATATAATTTGATTTGTTCTTTTTTAAGTGCGAACATTTAGATTTTATTTAGATTTTGTGATATATTTATGTGCTTTGTATGTATAATTTTATTTGGTGTTTCAAATAGTGTTTATGTGTCGTACGTATGATTAATCTAGGGCATGTTTATGTGTCAAATATATTCGCAGTGAAGTAGTTTTGGAAACACCCGTTTTCTGCTCGTTTATTTAATAATACAAGCTACTGAAAAAGGGATAGTGTATGATGTAATTGGCGGTACGTTCGGAAACGTTACGACACGCCGAGGAAAGTAGGACTTCTCTCCCTCGTAGAATAAATCAATAATACAGTTTAGCAGCCGGGAAAAGTTGAACTGTGCGTGACTTTAGACCAATTTTCCAAAAAAAAAAATCTTAGAGCGTTGTAAACGTTTATACACTTTACTGTTAAATTGCATTTCAGAAACATTTGAATTATCTTACGCGTAGCATTAAAGTGGTACTAACAAACCGCATGTAGTGTAGCTGTTGCTAAGATGTCAGCCATTTTGGAATAGGACTTGAAGTAGTATTAGTGTTCTCTTTGTAAACTAGATGTGGGCTAGGAACAGTTGAATTAGTTGCTGTGTATTTCGATAAGCGGTTTCCTTTCGTGTTTCAACGTGAACTTGTTCTCCAGCTGAGCTAAGTTTTAACTAGTTTGTCACTGTTTAATTGTAATACGTTAAAGGAAGTAAACAAAGGTTTTCGTTCCGTGTAAGAGAGGTCCCCGCGATCACGGAATTGTCATGTTTAATGGTTAAGATATTCATCTGGCTGTGTACTAGTGTTTGATTAAACTTCTGTGCTGTATTTACATAAACCACACTGTTCATTAAAATGAAATTTAAATGATGTGCTTTGGAATAATCTTTATCCGTCTGTTCCTTTGTTCCGTGGCTAAACGTTCCTTCGTTGTATGGGATTATTCCTCGTGTTTTGCTGACAATTTGCTTTCAGAAGATGGCTGTCTGTGTAGTCTGTTGAGAGTTACTTCCTGTCTCCTATCTCGAGTTTAAACGATAGGATAGTTTTTAAACGATAGGACCATCACCGGATGAGAGGTGTCGATCAACATATTAAAATGGTTCACTCGGATGAATATAGGGTGCGCCACTGTAATGAACTTAGGTTGAAACATGGTTAAGCCGTGTATTGTGCAGATCTTTTGGTGTAACTCATGAACCCTTCCAGTGCCTTCGTTATCTGGTTCACAGTTCTGGTAGGCCGAGGTCTGTCTGGATCTTTTAGCAGTAATTGACTCATATAAGAAACGTTGTAGTAACATCAACAAATTACTTCTCGTTTATAATTACTTGAATTGTTGCGAGAACATCGTATAATCAGTCGATTAAAAGGTTATATAACTGTTCTTGTCTTCTTTGTAGTAGTTTTTTTACGGTAAGTGAACAGAGAACGTGGCTTATTTTGGGAATGGCGTATAGTAGACGGTCTGTATGCTGAAATTGTGAAATACTCGACAATTTGTGGTGGATTTTGACGAAATTTTGTTGGAACTTTGTGTTGAAGTTTGTATTGCGACGTTATGTGATTAGAATGGTAGAAGACGATTGTGCCTAAGCCATTGAGTGCTGATGTTTGTGAGTTATGTTTGGGATCTTTGATACGTGTGCTGTAAGAATGAGTCTTGTTAAAATATTCCTACGAAGTATTGCAATCACGTGTTAGCGGGTTTATAACAGTCGCTGGGGGCTCTAGACCAGTGGTATTCAACCTGGGGTACGCGAAGACATCTTAGGGGGTACGTGAAATTTAAAAAAAAAATATTATTTTATGATAAACATTGAATAATCGGTAATGTAATTTATTTAATTGATTTTAGATGTAGATTATATACTATGTATAACTTGAATTATACACCAACGACTTTGGGGGTATAAAGTTGAAGAGAAATTATATCTGGGGGTACGCGAACAAAAAAGGTTGAATACCTCTGCTCTAGAATGTGTGATCTCCATAACAAGTGGGGTATTTTATCGACGTATCCTAGGAAGAAAGTGATTTGCTGTAACCTAGCAGAAATCTGATAACTCACAAATCGTCTCTGCTCGTGGTTATCGCTTCTACTGGTCGATTCTGTTAAGTTATAAGTAGTAATGAATGAATTGGAGGTGTGGGCGTGAAAGACAGTCTGCTTTCAGAGCCCGGACGGGCAATGGAAGACGTCGAAAAACCTGTCAGGAGAGAGCAGGTCTCCGGATCGAAATTTAAACCCGGAAGAGTCCGGATAAATGCAACAAATGCTCGCCCAAAATAGATTCTTTTTCTTTCTTTTGTATAAATAAATCATTACTGACTTCGGGTCTTTCTTTAGAATGTCTTGCGCTCATTATCGTCACTTACTCCAGTCAACTTGTTCACGACAGTTCCGATAAATTAATAATGTGTCATCCCCATTAACTCTTGGGGGTGGGGTCTGATTCTGCACATGGCCTGCACGAAACACGCTAGAGGCTGAGGTCTCAATCGTTCGTGCACGGGGACGCGTTGCTTAAAGATTCATGCCCGCTGAATGATGCCTTAGTTCAGACTGGTCTTTCTAGCGGAACGGCATTAATGGGTCATTCATCACCATTTTAAATTTTGAGTATTCTAGGACACAATTGGATTCCAGTAGTTGTCGTTGTTTAACGTTATTTTTAAGACTTTAGCCAGAGGATTGACTCGTGACCGATGCGTCATTGAAATAAAGGCTCCTGTACCAGTGGGTTATTTTTTATTTAGTGTTCTGTCTGACGACAGGTCCATATGAACAGGATCCTTCCATCCTTTTCTCGGACTGGGACCTGTTCATATACGTTCTTGGCAGATGGTCCAGAAGTGGTTAGCCATTGCCTTCTTCTGTGTGTGAATGGAGTAATTGTTGGGATGCCACGGAGGAAAACTCCGTGTTGCCTAGACCACGGCCTTGCCCAACACAAGTTATAAATTCGGGCACCGCCGGGAATCGAACCCGAGACCCCCAGGATTACAAGGCCAGCGTTCTGACCGCTAGACCACCTCATCTTATTATTATTAGTGTTCTGTCTGACGACAGGTCCATATGAACAGGATCCTTCCATCCTTTTCTCGGACTGGGACCTGTTCATATACGTTCTTGGCAGATGATCCAGAAGTGGTTTGCCATTGCCTTCTTCTGTGTGTGAATGGAGTAATTGTTGGGATGCCACGGAGGAAAACTCCGTGTTGCCTAGACCACGGCCTTGCCCAACACAAGTTATAAATTCGGGCACCGCCGGGAATCGAACCCGAGACCCCCAGGATTACAAGGCCAGCGTTCTGACCGCTAGACCACCGTGGCTATTTCTGAATAATTTATTTATTTATTTTATTTAGTGTTCTGTCTGACGACAGGTCCATATGAACAGGATCCTTCCATCCTTTTCTCGGACTGGGACCTGTTCATATACGTTCTTGGCAGATGGTCCAGAAGTGGTTAGCCATTGCCTTCTTCTGTGTGTGAATGGAGTAATTGTTGGGATGCCACGGAGGAAGTCTCCGTGTTGCCTAGACCAGTGGTCTTCAACCTTTTATCACCCGCGTGTATGTTCGTGCCTCGTCACCACAATGGAGGACAATAAATCCGTCCCACTACACGCCATGTAGGCGCTTGGGAGGAGAGAAGGTATAGCTCCTACTCATTCTTGATCTCGGCACTAGATGGGGGTGAGTGATGAACATCACGCCTCGGCCGCGCTTGGATATGAGGCTGGATACGGTCTAGAGGAGAAATCTTCTGCTCCCGTCGGGGATCGAACCCCGGTCGTCCAGCCCGTAGCCATGATTTGTGGTCTTCACCAAATAGTAGTAAGGGTGATGAAAGCAAGGAGTGTGAAGTAGACGGGGCATGTAGCACGCATGTTAAATGAATACAAGTATTAGTCGGAGAATCTGAAGAGACACGTTTGAAAACCTAGGTGTGATGAGAGGATAATATTAAAATGGTTCTTTAAAAATGGAACTTTAGGTTGTGGGGAAATATAGGGGTATTTTGGAGGCTTTTGAAAATATATTAGTGGACGTAATGGTTGTATGTAAGGCGCAGTTCTGAGCGACTACCAGTCTCTGGATTAGGATTCTACTCTGTGAAGTTTATTTATGAATCTTGCTTAACGGGAATTAATGTTTCGGAGTGAAGGCTGCTTTGGGTGGAGATCATTTCAGTGAATATATACCGAACCTTAATCTTTCTTTTCAGCGTATACACTCGCATTAATTTATAAAGCCATAAAACTGCCCGTTTAATGTTGAATCGAAGGTAACTCCTACGGCAAGACATTTTAACGACACTGAGGGTTTATTTTGGTCATGAAGAGCTCTGTATAGTGCCGTATTGATGTGGGGTGGGCGAGGGGTGGTTCTGATCAATTTCCCTTTTCAATCCCTTGTCGTTGTTGCTGTGAGGTCGACGTGAAACTGGGCTTGTAACTGAGATGAAAAAAGGACTGGAGCAGCGGTGGAATGATATTGACAGGGGAAATCGAAAGGACTCGAGAAAAACCTGTGACAGTTTCTCAACCACAAATCCCACGTGGATTGACCTGGACTCGATCCCGAGCCTTCATTGTCTGTGCCCCGGTCCATACACTACGCTTATTTCTATGAAGGACATTGGTGTTCGGGATGTGGTGGGGGAACTGATTAGAATTCGGAGCGAGAATTAAACTCTCATTTGACCCGAGTTTTGTAGTCTCTCATACGAGGTGCGATCGGAAGGTTTCCAGACTGCGCGTATAAAAACCCGTACACTTATCTCAGGTATTAAATTCATCCATCACCCTCGAAGTAGTTCCCCTGGGAGTGAACACAACGATCCCAGCGCCGCTGCCAAGCCTGGAAGCATCCCTGGAAATCTTTCTTTGTCAGCCTGTCAAGCATCATCTGCGATTCTGCCTGAATCTCTTCTATCGTCTCAAATCTCCTTCCCTTTAGCTGAATTTTCATCTTTGGGAAGAGGAAGAAGTCACACGGAGCTTAGAAAGGAAGTTGGGGTCGGTTCTTGCAAGATCTTTGAGCTCCTGACAAACGAGAAGTCAAGTCGATTCTGCTTCTGGTCCTCAGACAGGATGCGTCGCATGTGGAGTTCTTCCTTTAGAATCAGCTGACAGGTCCCATAGCCTATCCCAACAATGTCGCACAAGTCGTTGATGGTACGACGTCGATCTTCGTAACATTTTCGGGCGTTGTGCTCGAAGATGGTCGTCCAGAACGCTCGTCATCATCGACAGAGGTTCGGCCATTTTTAAAACGTGAATGCCACACAAAAGTTTGTGCACGACCCATTGCGGACTCCCCAAATGCTTGCTTTAGCATTTCATAGGTTTCCGTAGCCGTTTTAGCGAGTCTTTGGCAAAATTTGATGCACACGCCATTCCGAAATCGCAGGATGGTCGGTGTAATGCACTACCAAAACGCCCGTAACTAAGAAACAAATGCTAATTCGATGATGCCGGCTGGCACAGTGATTCACTATGAATGTAGGCCGCACCCCCTAGCGGCAGAAGCTCGTACTACATCCGGTTCGCCCTCTATTGACACAGTCTTGAAACTTTCCGATCGCACCTCGTATTTCGTGCTCTAATAATCACTTTTAAACGTGACGTTAAGATATATTAGACGCTGACATAGTTAAATTATGCAGTTTTCATCAATTTGCTCGTGCTTCTGTCTTGTGCCTCAAATGTGTACGCCGTCATCATACTGTTAAACCGTTTAAGGGCGTTCCTTGGTATTGCCATGGCTTTATCTGAAGCCAGACTAGTAAGAAATCGTATTAGAAGCAAACTGACTGTCGTGCCATCAGTTGTTAAGAGTCGTTAAACTGAAAGACGTTTGTGCATGGTTTTATACTTCAGTTTCACACGTCGACGAGGACAAAAGTAGTTCGATCACTGATCATCTTCCACCAAGCGGTAAACTCTCGAAGACAGCAGGACATGTTTCTGTACCAAGTTTTCGGCACAACATTCGTACTTTGTTTTAAAGCTCTACGAAATCTGTTGCAACTACAGCAGTGAGCAGATAATAGCATTTAAAATATCGTCGATAAGGCTGGATCATGTGCCCCCTAGTCGACGAGATTAAAATATACAGAGCTGTACGGATGTTGAGCTCAGCTCTGTGCCTCGCTTTGACGGTGTGTGGAAACAGAGAACTGAGAATATTTGGACTTGAGAGGCAGGAAGTAACTAGAGGATTCGAGGTTTTCACAGCGGCGAGTATGAAGATTTCTGTCTTCTGGGTTGTTGCGCCGTGTAGTCTGGTAGATGTTTACCGACGTTTCAGAGGTCATACTGCCTCCATCATCAGAGTATAAGATTTCTGTCTTCTCGGTTGTTGCGCTGTGTAGTCTGGTCGATGTTGACCAACATTTCAGAGGTCATCAGAGTATGAAGATTTCCGTCTTCTGGGTTGTTGCGCCGTGTAGTCTGGTAGATGTTTACCTACGTTTCAGAGGTCATACTGCCTCCATCATCAGAGTACGAAGATTTCTGTCTTCTGGGTTGTTGCGCTGTGTAGTCTGGTAGATGTTTACCAACGTTTCAGAGGTCATACTGCCTCTGTTGTCAGAGTATGAAGATTTATGTCTTCTGGGTTGTTGCGCCGTGTAGTCTGGTAGATGTTTACCAACGTTTCAGAGGTCATACTGCCTCCATCATCAGAGTACGAAGATTTCTGTCTTGTGGGTTGTTGCGCTGTGTAGTCTGGTCGATGTTAACCAACGTTTCTGAGGTCATACTGCCTCCATCATCAGAGTATGAAGATTTCTGTCTTCTGGGTTGTTGCGCTGTGTAGTCTGGTCGATGTTTACCAACGTTTCAGAGGTCATACTGCCTCCATCATCAGAGTATGAAGATTTCTGTCTTCTGGGTTGTTGCGCTGTGTAGTCTGGTCGATGTTTACCAACGTTTCTGAGGTCATACTGCCTCCATCATCAGAGTACGAAGATTTCTGTCTTCTGGGTTGTTGCGCTGTGTAGTCTGGTCGATGTTAACCAACGTTTCTGAGGTCATACTGCCTCCATCATCAGAGTATGAAGATTTCTGTCTTCTGGGTTGTTGCGCTGTGTAGTCTGGTAGATGTTTACCAACGTTTCAGAGGTCATACTGCCTCCGTCATCAGAGTATGAAGATTTCTGTCTTCTGGGTTGTTGCGCTGTGTAGTCTGGTCGATGTTAACCAACGTTTCTGAGGTCATACTGCCTCCATCATCAGAGTATGAAGATTTCTGTCTTCTGGGTTGTTGCGCTGTGTAGTCTGGTCGATGTTAACCAACGTTTCTGAGGTCATACTGCCTCCATCATCAGAGTACGAAGATTTCTGTCTTCTGGGTTGTTGCGCTGTGTAGTCTGGTCGATGTTAACCAACGTTTCTGAGGTCATACTGCCTCCATCATCAGAGTATGAAGATTTCTGTCTTCTGGGTTGTTGCGCTGTGTAGTCTGGTAGATGTTTACCAACGTTTCAGAGGTCATACTGCCTCCGTCATCAGAGTATGAAGATTTCTGTCTTCTGGGTTGTTGCGCTGTGTAGTCTGGTCGATGTTAACCAACGTTTCTGAGGTCATACTGCCTCCATCATCAGAGTATGAAGATTTCTGTCTTCTGGGTTGTTGCGCTGTGTAGTCTGGTCGATGTTAACCAACGTTTCAGAGGTCATACTGCCTCCGTCATCAGAGTATGAAGATTTCTGTCTTCTGGGTTGTTGCGCTGTGTAGTCTGGTCGATGTTAACCAACGTTTCAGAGGTCATACTTCCTCCGTCATCAGAGTATGAAGATTTCTGTCTTCTGGGTTGTTGCGCTGTGTAGTCTGGTCGATGTTTACCAACGTTTCAGAGGTCATACTTCCTCCGTCATCAGAGTATGAAGATTTCTATCTTCTGCGTTGTTGCGCCGTGTAGTCTGGTCGATGTTTACCAACGTTTCAGAGGTCATACTGCCTCCGTCATCAGAGTATGAAGATTTCTATCTTCTGCGTTGTTGCGCCGTGTAGTCTGGTAGATGTTTACCGACGTTTCAGAGGTCATACTGCCTCCGTCATCAGAGTATGAAGATTTCTGTCTTCTGTGTTGTTGTGTCGTGTAGTCTGGTCGATGTTTACCAACGTTTCAGAGGTCTTTGCTACCTTCATCATCACCCTGACGATGGAAGCAGCACTTTTCATTGATTTGTTTTCCGCTGATGACAAATGATCAGACGGTCGTATGTGAGTGTGGCCTTCGTCGCTAACAGCAAATCGTCTCATTGTTTCTATTAAAGAGACGCCATCAGTGATAAGTTCCTCGGGTTATTTGACTGACCACTTCTTCACTTGAGTGACGTAACAAGAGTAATGCTGAGTAATCCATGGGCCACAGCCTTTCAATATTCATGTCCAAAGACGGACCTCGTGACATGTGGCCGTTGTTTTAGAACTGCATTGACACAGAGCATGACTTATTACGTAATAATGTCCGTGTGGATGAGGCGAGCTTGTTGCGAAATTGCTTTTATGAATTGCCTACGCGTTTTACAGAAATTTGTAATAAGCATCATGCCACTACAGACAGTATCATCCTATGCATATTAATCTCCTGCCATGTATAAAAAAACATCGACCTGATGACGGAGGCAGTATGACCTCTGAAACGTTGGTAAACATCTACCATTCTACACGACGCAACAACACAGAAGACAGAAATCTTCATACTCTGATGACGGAGGCAGTATGACCTCTGAAACGTCGGTAAACATCTACCAGACTACACGGCGCAACAACCCAGAAGACAGAAATCTTCATACTCTGATGACGGAGGCAGTATGACCTCTGAAACGTTGGTAAACATCGACCAGACTACACAGCGCAACAACCCAGAAGACAGAAATCTTCATACTCTGATGATGGAGGCAGTATGACCTCTGAAATGTTGGTTAACATCGACCAGACTACACAGCGCAACAACCCAGAAGACAGAAATCTTCATACTCTGATGACGGAGGCAGTATGACCCCTGAAACGTAGGTAAACATCGACTGGACTACACAGCGCAACAACCCAGAAGACACAAATCTTCATACTCTGATGACGGAGGCAGTATGACCTCTGAAACGTTGGTAAACATCTACCAGACTACACAGCGCAACAACCCAGAAGACAGAAATCTTCATACTCTGATGACGGAGGCAGTATGACCTCTGAAACGTTGGTAAACATCGACCAGACTACACAGCGCAACAACCCAGAAGACAGAAATCTTCATACTCTGATGACGGAGGCAGTATGACCTCTGAAACGTTGGTAAACGTCGACCAGACTACACGGCGCAACAACCCAGAAGACAGAAATCTTCATACTCTGATGACGGAGGCAGTATGACCTCTGAAACGTTGGTTAACATCGACCAGACTACACGGCGCAACAACCCAGAAGACAGAAATCTTCATCTCGGTGTTTATTGGTTCCGTCGATAAGGCGGGACTCGACTCACGGGAAATGTTCACGGCCTCGATCAACGACATCGCTGGTTCACGTAAACTGATCTCAAAGAAGATGTCGCCGGTTCACTTCCTTGAGTGTGAAGACGCATCAGTTTGAATAATTTTTGAATTTAATGTGCCTAAATGAGCTGCTCGTAAACACGACATGAGGCGTCATGAGTTCCGCCCAGATTATCTTCTGCACCTTTTCAAATTCAATGCTGGAACGAACCTATTTATGAAGTAGAGACAAAACAGACTTGTAGTAGTTAACGATGAATATCTCTCTGATGGTACAAAATGTTATCCAAAAAGTTTTCTTTCAAGGACATTGCGTACAACGAAGAAATTTGGATATCGTCAGTGTGGATTCCTACCTATCGATCAACTAATGGCCAAATATTATGCGTTCTGCAGTTATTGGAGACTGCAAGATGGCTTATAACTTCGAAGAGAAGTATTGTATAAAATTCAATCGAATTAGTAAATGTGTTTTAACGGAACATCTGCAACTGTTAACTTTGAAACCCAGTGTCAGTTGCTTTTATATTTACGAGGTGCGATCGGAAAGTTTCAAGACTGTGTCAATAGAGGGCGAACCGGATGTAGTGCGAGCTTCTGCCGCTAGGGTGTGCGGCCTACATTCATAGTGAATCAGTGTACCAGCCGGCATCATCGAATTAGCATTTGTTTCTTAGTTACGGGCGTTTTGGTAGTGCATTACACCGACCCTCCTGCGATTTCGGAATGGCGTGTGCATCAAATTTTGCCAAAGACTCGCCAAAACGGCTACGGAAACCTATGAAATGCTAAAGCAAGCATTTGGGGAGTCCGCAATGGGTCGTGCACAAACTTTTGTGTGGCATTCACGTTTTAAAAATGGCCGAACCTCTGTCGATGATGACGAGCGTTCTGGACGACCATCTTCGAGCATAACGCCCGAAAATGTTACGAAGATCGACGTCGTACCATCAACGACTTGTGCGACATTGTTGGGATAGGCTATGGGACCTGTCAGCTGATTCTAAAGGAAGAACTCCACATGCGACGCCAAGGCTCCTGTCTGAGGACCAGAAGCAGAATCGACTTCTCGTTTGTCAGGAGCTCAAAGATCTTGCAAAAACCGACCCCAACTTCCTTTCTAAGCTCCGTGTGACTTCTTCCTCTTCCCAAAGATGAAAATTCAGCTAAAGGGAAGGAGATTTGAGACGATAGAAGAGATTCAGGCAGAATCGCAGATGGTGCTTGACAGGCTGACAAAGAAAGATTTCCAGGGATGCTTCCAGGCTTGGCAGCGGCGCTGGGATCGTTGTGTTCACTCCCAGGGGAAGTACTTCGAGGGTGATGGATGAATTTAATACCTGAGATGAGTGTACGGGTTTTTATACGCGCAGTCTGTAAACTTTCCGATCGCACCTACGGTTTCAGTATAATTCTCGGTATAAACGGATTCTTTCAATGATAACCTGGTTTCTGGCTTCGCGCGGACTGTTCGGTAGATACCAGAACTCAGTCGAACATCGTCACCGCTGTGAAATCTCAAATCTTACACACGGGATTATTTCCTCATACAACATTAGTCAGCTGATAATTTTAATGGTTTATTCTTTGTGTTGCGGACTGAATTCTGAAATAATATTTAGACGAACTTTGCTTCAGTGGGTTAATCATGTTTCTGATTCGGAATGATTCATGAATTACATCAGCGTTTTGGCCCTTGTTGATGATGATTTTTTTTATTATTATTATTTAGTGTTCTATCTGACGACAGGTCCATATGAACAGGATCCTTCCATCCTTTTCTCGGACTGGGACCTGTTCATATACGTTCTTGGCAGATGATCCAGAAGTGGTTTGCCATTGCCTTCTTCTGTGTGTGAATGGAGTAATTGTTGGGATACCACGGAGGAAAACTCCGTGTTGCCTAGACCAAGGCCTTGCCAAACACAAGTTATAAATTCGGGCACCGCCGGGAATCGAACCCTAGACCCCAGGATTACAAGGCCAGCGTTCTAACCGCTAGACCACCTCATCTTATTATTATTTAGTGTTCTGTCTGACGACAGGTCCATATGAACAGGATCCTTCCATCCTTTTCTCGGACTGGGACCTGTTCATATACGTTCTTGGCAGATGATCCAGAAGTGGTTTGCCATTGCCTTCTTCTGTGTGTGAATGGAGTAATTGTTGGGATGCCACGGAGGAAAACTCCGTGTTGCCTAGACCACGGCCTTGCCCAACACAAGTTATAAATTCGGGCACAGCCGGGAATCGAACCCGAGACCCCAGGATTACAAGGCCAGCGTTCTAACCGCTAGACCGGAAATATAAACACTGTAGCGTATTTCTGTTAAGATAAACCTTCATTTGCTATTAGAAATGTGTCATTAATACTTGTAAGTATTCGGAACGAGCCAAGGTAAGTCGCAACCAGAATTTTGCTGTGCTGAAGTTCATAACATCGAGTAATTGCGAAGAAACGAGATATCCTGTTCTCCTGATGGGCTCGCGACTACCGTAGATGTTCCCATAAGAGAAGGTCAGTGTCGAGAGCTTTCGAAGTGCGATCCAGCAGTTCAGTAGTTGGCGTGTTCAGTTCCAGACATTTAGTGGATCTTGTAACATAGGTTTTTGAAGTTTAGTAAAGACTTAAATTAAAAGCCTGCGCGGTGCAACAACTCAGTCGAAACTTAAACCTCGCCGTGAAGACTTCAGTTCCCACAAGCCGACAAGATCCGACCCGCGCCGTCCGCTCAGAGCTTCTTACCGAGAACTGGAACGCAAAGAAATGGAGATCACAGGAAAATACAGACAGGCTTTCACGTGACCTGGAGGAGGCCGCGACAGACGGAGGGCCTTCCTGTGAAGTCTACTAGGTCCAGTAGGCATTTTGTACTGCCTTCAAGAAGTTCAACATACGAGGTGCGATCGGAAGGTTTCCAGACTGCGCGTATAAAAACCCGTACACTTATCTCAGGTATTAAATTCATCCATCACCCTCGAAGTAGTTCCCCTGGGAGTGAACACAACGATCCCAGCGCCGCTGCCAAGCCTGGAAGCATCCCTGGAAATCTTTCTTTGTCAGCCTGTCAAGCACCATCTGCGATTCTGCCTGAATCTCTTCTATCGTCTCAAATCTCCTTCCCTTTAGCTGAATTTTCATCTTTGGGAAGAGTAAGAAGTCACACGGAGCTTAGAAAGGAAGTTGGGTGCGGTTCTTGCAAGATCTTTGAGCTCCTGACAAACGAGAAGTCGATTCTGCTTCTGGTCCTCAGACAGGATGCGTCGCATGTGGAGTTCTTCCTTTAGAATCAGCTGACAGGTCCCATAGCCTATCCCAACAATGTCGCACAAGTCGTTGATGGTACGACGTCGATCTTCGTGAATGGCCTGCCGAATATTCGTAACATTTTCGGGCGTTGTGCTCGAAGATGGTCGTCCAGAACGCTCGTCATCATCGACAGAGGTTCGGCCATTTTTAAAACGTGAATGCCACACAAAAGTTTGTGCACGACCCATTGCGGACTCCCCAAATGCTTGCTTTAGCATTTCATAGGTTTCCGTAGCCGTTTTGGCGAGTCTTAGGCAAAATTTGATGCACACGCCATTCCGAAATCGCAGGAGGGCCGGTGTAATGCACTACCAAAACGCCCGTAACTAAGAAACAAATGCTAATTCGATGATGCCGGCTGGCACACTGATTCACTATGAATGTAGGCCGCACCCCCTAGCGGCAGAAGCTCGTACTACATTCTATTCGCCCTCTATTGACACAGTCTTGAAACTTTCCGATCGCACCTCGTAATGACGAGAACATTAGCGTCTTCTGTCTGCGTGTCTCGTGTTTCTTTACATCTCTTTGGTCAGAGTCCCTTAATCTGTGTCCTCCCTGTATTTTGATAGAAAGGCCATGTCTCAGCGCCTCGGAGGATCACGTGAAGACCATGGAACTGTTGAAATCTGTTAGCAGCCTAACATCGGACCTTCCGAAACGAGGAAAGTGAATGATCATCGTCAAAGGACACTGCGCTCGCATTGCATGTCACACCTTGTCGCTCAAAGAGAGAACCAACGTATGTTTGATTTGGATTATTTTTAGAGGCCACGAAATCTGAAACAGGCGGATCAGATCTCAACCGGTTTGCAGGAGGCCTCTGTTTTGAACAAAGTTCAAAGGCTGTGAAACAGAGCGGTAACATTCTCAGTGTTGTGGTTGTTCTATCGAATAACATTTGTCGACCGCTTTGTTGCAATCGATGTTTTGATGAGAGGCAGGTTCTTGTTGAGGAATTCACTCAGAACCACAATAACGGGAGCAGATTGTTAACTGAGAGGGCCTGGCGTCAAATTCTGGTTAAATGCAGGCCTTTTGTGTGTCCAGTGGAACCTTCAACGTTGTCGCATGTCTCAGAAAGGCCGTCGACGTCATCAGTTTTCACTTTTTGACGTAAATACGTCTATATTGAAGGGTCATTCGGCGAAAAAGGGAAACGTAAAAGTGTAACCTGGTTACCTAGGAAACGTCATGTTTACTCGGAATTGTTGTTACCTAGGAAACATTACATTACCTTACCTTACATTACATTACCTTACCTTACATTACCTTACCTTACCTTACAATACAATACATTACATTACATTACCTTACCTTACAATACAATACATTACATTACATTACCTTACCTTACCTTACAATACATTACATTACCTTACCTTACCTTACCTTACCTTACCTTACAATACAATACATTACATTACATTACATTACCTTACCTTACCTTACATTACCTTACATTACATTACCTTACATTACATTACATTACATTCAGCTACCACAGACCAATCTTAAGCGTAACTAATTCAAGTTAAATAAGCAAAGTCTTAATCAATCTTTACTCAATTGTAAAGCATGTATAAAGGAAATATTTAGAATAAAGCCAATATATAAACTTCCTTTCCGTATAGACGTATTTACGTCTAATTCTCCGGAACCGTGGTTCCACTGACAATTGTTCGTCTTCTTTTAAATTAGGCAGACATTTTGGTGTATCTGCTTAACGCGTTTTGAATAAACAGTTGTTATGGGAACCACACAACAACCAATAACCAGGGAACGACCGGAATTAGGACGCCAGCTGTTCGCTTACATCACGTGACCACGCGCTGTATCGATCTGCCCGCACTGCGTACAACCTTGACCTCGGTATTTTAATGTGCACAGTTGCCATTGACACACGTATTTCTTGGTGTTGAATTTCCTGTTCATCACTCGTTATTGCAACTTCAAAGTCATTGTCATACTCACTCCGTGCACCTCATCGAATCGCTCAGCCTGTACAGAAGAGAGTTCCTAAAAGACGAAGCCCTAGATGGCAGGGTAGTAGTATTACAATGGATCGTATAGAAATCTAATGGGAGATCTTGGTTGCTTTGCGTAGCGGTTGGTACCACTGGCGAGCTGCTGCGGATACAAGAACGGACATGGGGATTCCGTAGAGGACGGAGAATTTCTTGACTAGCTGAGCGACTATTAGCTTCTCAAGAAGGACTTTGCTCCATGGAGTTTGACCTACGAGTTCTGCTATCAGGGAATTATATTTCGTCCCTGTAAGATGAGAGGCGACGTAAACAAAGTCGCGTAAGGGGAAGGTCTCTTACCGCTTCCTAACCTTGTCCCTCGTCCGGTGTCATTTCGTATCACTTTTTTTGTTAAAAAGTAATAATGCAATAGCAATTATTTTATTGTTTGCAGCGATAATGGTTTGGAGCGTAATTTTAGCAAGAACTTGTTACATAAATAGTGCTTGATGTTAACAGTTATACACGCTGCTTAAGTTCTTTCTGTACAAACGATTTGGGGTGGGTGTATATCTATTGGAACAGCGCGTTCAACAGCCAGTTGACGGACTACCCATTAGGAAAACATTATTTCGTGAGTTCTGTGACTTGTAACAGTACTTCTTCTGAAGTCAACAGTTATTTTTTAATTTGTTCCTAACTTAATTTTATTTAATTACATTATATTTTAATGTATTAGGCAGAGAGAATTACAGTAATAGAGAAAGTACCTGAATGATAGCAGCGTATGTTTGCAGGACAGACAGTAATATTGCTACCACGTGTTTCAAAAGGAGTGAGAGGGGAGGGAAATTTGTTTTGACCGCCTCTGATCTTAGTTGGAATAGCCTATAGTTAGTCGGATGATGAAGAGAAAATATCTAAGTAGTTTAAAGCTGTGATACCAAGATACTGACTTTATATTTACCATGTTCAAACGGCGGTTCTTATGAAGATATGAAACCAATGCTTCAGGAATTTGATACGAGCGATCATACTAAAGATAATGTAAGTAGAATGCTTCAGATCATTAAAAAAGTATTGAGTAAATTGAAGGATGAAATTGCTGGAAAAATTATGACAATTTAGTGGAATTGAGATGATAAAGTTGCGTCATATTGTGATAAATATATATTTGTTTAAATCTTGCTAGTCTAATCACAATAAAATTTCTATATAAATATTAAAATATTACTATAATTAACATTTAAATATTTAAAATATATTAAATGATGTTCTCTATCGATCTATCTAATGTAAATCGAACATTTCGATAGAGAACATCATTTAATATATTTTAAATATTTAAATGTTAATTATAGTAATATTTAAATGTTTAATAGAAATTTTATTGTGATTAGACTGACAAGATTTAAACAAATAAACAAATATTTAGTGGAATTGTTTTCCAAAATGTGTGCTTATAAAGTAGATAGTGAAGTTGATAAGAAGAACAAAGGGATAAAGAAGTGTGTTGTTAATAACAGAATAACTTTCGTAGATTGTGAGAAATGCCTTTTCGAGGTACAGGAACGAAAAAAGAACAATGCACCTGATTAGCAGTTACGAACATGAAGTGTGTTCTGTTAAAATTAATGAAATAACATTTACCTCTCACGATAACAGGTGATACGCTTTAGAAAATGGAATTCATACTTTGCCTTGGGGACATGTGCTCCTGACTTCGAAGTGATTCTTGTGGGTGGCCTGCTGGTAGGGGAATGTGGTAACAGCTACTTCCTGCTAAACATTCGCCCGATTTCAATGGAAACAGTGTCCGTGCATGCGAAATCTTTCCAAGCTGTTCGTGTAACTAACTGCTCTTTAGGAATTTATAACGTATTAAGAGCGTCTACTGCTTTCCATACGAATGTCCTGTGTCTTGTATGCGTATGATTTGAGGTTTTCACAGCGGCGAGTATGAAGATTTCTGTCTTCTGGGTTGTTGCGCTGTGTAGTCTGGTCGATGTTTACCAACGTTTCAGAGGTCATACTGCCTCCGTCATCAGAGTATGAAGATTTCTGTCTTCTGGGTTGTTGCGCTGTGTAGTCTGGTCGATGTTTACCAACGTTTCAGAGGTCATACTGCCTCCGTCATCAGAGTATGAAGATTTCTGTCTTCTGGGTTGTTGCGCTGTGTAGTCTGGTCGATGTTTACCAACGTTTCAGAGGTCATACTGCCTCCGTCATCAGAGTATGAAGCTTTCTGTCTTCTGGGTTGTTGCGCCGTGTAGTCTGGTAGATGTTTACCAACGTTTCAGAGGTCATACTGCCTCCGTCATCAGAGTATGAAGATTTCTGTCTTCTGGGTTGTTGCGCTGTGTAGTCTGGTAAATGTTTACCAACGTTTCAGAGGTCATACTGCCTCCGTCATCAGAGTATGAAGATTTCTGTCTTCTGGGTTGTTGCGCTGTGTAGTCTGGTCGATGTTTACCAACGTTTCAGAGGTCATACTGCCTCCGTCATCAGAGTATGAAGCTTTCTGTCTTCTGGGTTGTTGCGCCGTGTAGTCTGGTAGATGTTTACCAACGTTTCAGAGGTCATACTGCCTCCGTCATCAGAGTATGAAGATTTCTGTCTTCTGGGTTGTAGCACTGTGTAGTCTGGTCGATGTTTACCAACGTTTCAGAGGTCATACTGCCTCCGTCATCAGAGTATGAAGATTTCTGTCTTCTGGGTTGTTGCGCGGTGTAGTCTGGTAGAAGTTTACCAACGTTTCAGAGGTCATACTGCCTCCGTCATCAGAGTATGAAGATTTCTGTCTTCTGGGTTGTAGCGCTGTGTAGTCTGGTCGATGTTTACCAACGTTTCAGAGGTCATACTGCCTCCGTCATCAGAGTATGAAGCTTTCTGTCTTCTGGGTTGTTGCGCTGTGTAGTCTGGTAGATGTTTACCAACGTTTCAGAGGTCATACTGCCTCCGTCATCAGAGTATGAAGATTTCTGTCTTCTGGGTTGTTGCGCTGTATAGTCTGGTCGATGTTTACCAACGTTTCAGAGGTCATACTGCCTCCGTCATCAGAGTATGAAGCTTTCTGTCTTCTGGGTTGTTGCGCCGTGTAGTCTGGTAGATGTTTACCAACGTTTCAGAGGTCATACTGCCTCCGTCATCAGAGTATGAAGATTTCTGTCTTCTGGGTTGTAGCGCTGTGTAGTCTGGTCGATGTTTACCAACGTTTCAGAGGTCATACTGCCTCCGTCATCAGAGTATGAAGATTTCTGTCTTCTGGGTTGTTGCGCGGTGTAGTCTGGTAGAAGTTTACCAACGTTTCAGAGGTCATACTGCCTCCGTCATCAGATTATGAAGCTTTCTGTCTTCTGGGTTGTTGCGCCGTGTAGTCTGGTCGATGTTTACCAACGTTTCAGAGGTCATACTGCCTCCGTCATCAGAGTATGAAGATTTCTGTCTTCTGGGTTGTTGCGCCGTGTAGTCTGGTCGATGTTTACCAACGTTTCAGAGGTCATACTGCCTCCGTCATCAGAGTATGAAGATTTCTGTCTTCTGGGTTGTAGCGCTGTGTAGTCTGGTCGATGTTTACCAACGTTTCAGAGGTCATACTGCCTCCGTCATCAGAGTATGAAGATTTCTGTCTTCTGGGTTGTTGCGCTGTGTAGTCTGGTCGATGTTTACCAACGTTTCAGAGGTCATACTGCCACCATCATCAGAGTATGAAGATTTCTGTCTTCTGGGTTGTTGCGCTGTGTAGTCTGGTAGATGTTTACCAACGTTTCAGAGGTCATACTGCCTCCGTCATCAGAGTATGAAGATTTCTGTCTTCTGGGTTGTTGCGCTGTGTAGTCTGGTAGATGTTTACCAACGTTTCAGAGGTCATACTGCCTCCGTCATCAGAGTATGAAGATTTCTGTCTTCTGGGTTGTAGCGCTGTGTAGTCTGGTCGATGTTTACCAACGTTTCAGAGGTCATACTGCCTCCGTCATCAGAGTATGAAGATTTCTGTCTTCTGGGTTGTTGCGCTGTGTAGTCTGGTCGATGTTTACCAACGTTTCAGAGGTCATACTGCCTCCGTCATCAGAGTATGAAGATTTATGTCTTCTGGGTTGTAGCGCGGTGTAGTCTGGTAGAAGTTTACCAACGTTTCAGAGGTCATACTGCCTCCGTCATCAGAGTATGAAGCTTTCTGTCTTCTGGGTTGTTGCGCCGTGTAGTCTGGTCGATGTTTACCAACGTTTCATGGTCATACTGCCTCCGTCATCAGAGTATGAAGATTTCTGTCTTCTGGGTTGTTGCGCCGTGTAGTCTGGTCGATGTTTACCAACGTTTCAGAGGTCATACTGCCTCCGTCATCAGAGTATGAAGATTTCTGTCTTCTGGGTTGTTGCGCCGTGTAGTCTGGTCGATGTTTACCAACGTTTCAGAGGTCATACTGCCTCCGTCATCAGAGTATGAAGATTTCTGTCTTCTGGGTTGTTGCGCCGTGTAGTCTGGTAGATGTTTACCAACGTTTCAGAGGTCATACTGCCTCCGTCATCAGAGTATGAAGATTTCTGTCTTCTGGTTTGTAGCGCTGTGTAGTCTGGTCGATGTTTACCAACGTTTCAGAGGTCATACTGCCTCCGTCATCAGAGTATGAAGATTTCTGTCTTCTGGGTTGTTGCGCTGTGTAGTCTGGTCGATGTTTACCAACGTTTCAGAGGTCGTACTGCCACCATCATCAGAGTATGAAGATTTCTGTCTTCTGGGTTGTTGCGCTGTGTAGTCTGGTAGATGTTTACCAACGTTTCAGAGGTCATACTGCCTCCGTCATCAGAGTATGAAGATTTCTGTCTTCTGGGTTGTTGCGCTGTGTAGTCTGGTAGATGTTTACCAACGTTTCAGAGGTCATACTGCCTCCGTCATCAGAGTATGAAGATTTCTGTCTTCTGGGTTGTAGCGCTGTGTAGTCTGGTCGATGTTTACCAACGTTTCAGAGGTCATACTGCCTCCGTCATCAGAGTATGAAGATTTCTGTCTTCTGGGTTGTTGCGCTGTGTAGTCTGGTCGATGTTTACCAACGTTTCAGAGGTCATACTGCCACCATCATCAGAGTATGAAGATTTCTGTCTTCTGGGTTGTTGCGCTGTGTAGTCTGGTCGATGTTTACCAACGTTTCAGAGGTCATACTGCCTCCGTCATCAGAGTATGAAGATTTCTGTCTTCTGGGTTGTTGCGCTGTGTAGTCTGGTAGATGTTTACCAACGTTTCAGAGGTCATACTGCCTCCGTCATCAGAGTATGAAGATTTCTGTCTTCTGGGTTGTTGCGCTGTGTAGTCTGGTCGATGTTTACCAACGTTTCAGAGGTCATACTGCCTCCGTCATCAGAGTATGAAGATTTCTGTCTTCTGGGTTGTTGCGCTGTGTAGTCTGGTCGATGTTAACCAACGTTTCAGAGGTCATACTGCCTCCGTCATCAGAGTATGAAGATTTCTGTCTTCTGGGTTGTTGCGCTGTGTAGTCTGGTCGTTGTTTACCAACGTTTCAGAGGTCATACTGCCTCCGTCATCAGGGCATTGAAGGCAGCATGACCTCAGAAACGTTGGTAAAGATCGACCAGACTACACGGCGGAAGAACCCAGAAGACAGAAATCTGAATGCGTTATGTGCTTTTAAAATTAATTCTGTTAGTTGTGATAAATATCGTATGTTCTCTGTATCTCGCCTTGAATGATCTCTCAGTCAATAGTGTGTACTTTGTGATTCAGTCATGGCATGTTAACTGATAAATACCACTACTGTCTTTTTTTTTGCTAGGGCTGGCTTTTTCTATTTTAAAAGATTTTAAATGGTACTGGACGTTTTGAAATATACGTCGATGTCAATGTTCTTAAATCACTTAGTAATTTTTGTGCTTTGTTTTCCGAAAAGCTTGGAAGTGGCCAATTTTTTGTTTCGTGTTGGATGTTGGCGTGTGTTCATTGCGTATATTATTTGCCAATAATTGACGACAGCTTATTGTGTTCGATGAATGACGGGTTCGATACGAAATGAAATCGACAGTCGTAGGTTTTCTGAGTTTATTATGTTGGTACTTGTTTGTCCTTGTATCTGTCAGGTCCACGAAGTCTATTTGGTTATTGTTTTGGTTTCAATAGTGAATGTCAGCGAGGGCGTAAAGAACTGGAGTGGTTCAGCCACTCCGGATGTCGTCA
Source organism: Zootermopsis nevadensis (assembly GCF_977971745.1). Lineage (NCBI taxonomy): Eukaryota > Metazoa > Arthropoda > Insecta > Blattodea > Termopsidae > Zootermopsis > Zootermopsis nevadensis. Next base: position 15,186,662 of record NW_028259143.1, read on the forward strand.
GCGAGCCTAAAATAACCGAATTTTGATGATGTCGCTGATTCGGCCAAAATGGCTGATGGGAGACCACCCATAACTAGTCCGTTAGTTTGCTTATAATGTTGATTAAATTGAAAGTAGTAATGTGTATTGTTGTTGTGATGGAATATTAATATATGGTCATAATGTTATGTTATGGATGCTGATGTGGGGAAGGTAAACGGCGTGATTAAGTACAGTATTTTTATTTTTTAGTGTTCTGTCTGACGACAGGTCCATATGAACAGGATCCTTCCATCCTTTTCTCGGACTGGGACCTGTTCATATACGTTCTTGGCAGATGATCCAGAAGTGGTTTGCCATTGCCTTCTTCTGTGTGTGAATGGAGTAATTGTTGGGATGCCACGGAGGAAAACTCCGTGTTGCCTAGACCACGGCCTTGCCCAACACAAGTTATAAATTCGGGCACCGCCGGGAATCGAACCCGAGACCCCAGGATTACAAGGCCAGCGTTCTAACCGCTAGACCACCGTAGTCTTTTAAGTACGGTTACAAGAAGTTTTCAGGGAGCATAAAGCCGGTTTATTGTGGGTCTGACGGGGTTTGGTCTCTAATTTATGAGGCTGTCGTACTGGGATTCAAAGGGTTGAGATTATTATGTTACAGTTAACGTTCCTGGTAGATCATGCTATTGCTTTTGTCAGAGACTCTGTGGATATGTCTTCTGCACTTCTTAGCATCAGAAGGTCGACTATTTAATGCATCAGAGTCATTAAAGTCATTTTCTTGTTTTTCATTGTATTCATGTCCGTTCATGATGACTATGTTCTTACTACTACTATGAGCCGGCGTAGATCAGTCAGTATAATGATTGGCTACGGACTGGGGTTCGATCCCCGATGGGGGCAGAATTTTTCCTCTAGACTCTGCGTCAAGACCGGTTCTGGGGCCTACCCAGCCTATTATCCCATGGGTGCCGGGGTCCTTCCTCCCTGGGGGTAAAGCCGGCCGGGGCGTGATGCTGACCACTCACCCCCATCTAATGCGGAGGTCAAGAATGAGTAGGAGCTATACCTCCACTCCACCCAAGCGCCTACATGGCGTGTAGTGGGACAGCTATACTTTTTACTTACTACTACTAGATGATAATCGGTTACTGTCTTCTTTACGTTGTGAAAAAAATATTTACGTGCATTTCAGAATTATTGTGTATTAGCTGTGTTAAATTTGAGAAACGTTGACATTTTCTTGCCTTAAAACTTACCGTGAGCCCGATCATCCGACACGCACGCCTGTCATTGAATGCCATAGAAAAATATGATTCTTATAACTAACTAACTAGATGGCTTACCGAACCCTAAGGTTCATCACCGAATTAACCAAAGCCCTCCACCGGACCCTGTCCTGGGCCAACAAAATCCAGTCTCCTTCAACTCCTATCTCCCATAGATCCCACCTGATATTATCCTCCCATCTACGTCTAGGTCTCCCCAGCGGTCTCTTCCCCTCAGGCTTCCCAACCAGTACCCGGTGCACACCTCTTGTCCCATCCATGCGCGCTACATGTCCCGCCCATCTCACTCTTCTCGACTTAATCACCCTCACAATACTGGGGGAGCAGTACAGATTTTTAAGCTCGTCATTGTGCAGTTTTCTCCACGCCCCATCGTCTTCCCTCTTAGGCCCAAATATCCTCCTCAACACCTGCAATCTGTGTTCCTCCCTCTGAGTGAGAGACCATGTTTCGCACCCATACAAAACAACAGGCAAGATTATTCTTTTGTATACTTTAATTTTCAGGTTCTTAGAAATCAGACGGGAAGACAAAATATTTTGGACTGAGAAGTAGCAAGCATTTCCGGAATTTAATCTCCTCCTAACTTCCTCATGAGTGTCATTTTGATATATGATTCTTATACCACTCAAAATTTTTTATTTTTATTTACATTAAATCGAATCCATGACATTTTTCAAGGTTGCGGCGTTTTCAATCTCATCACTGAAACAAACAAACAAACAAACAAACCCTTTCATACCTATCTTCTCCCATCACTTGTTTCTAAGTTCAGAAAACATCTTCACCGGGACTCTAACCCAGGACATTTTCTAGAAGTTGTGCCTATTATTTCTGTAATATTTTCGGACGGAACAAACGACATTGATCTTGGAGCCGTCCTTTGTTTTCCTTAGTTTTCGAGCTGCAGGAACCACCCTCAAAGGGTCACGAACTTAGGACCTATATAAAATTCGTTTCTGGCCTGTTGGAACAATCGCGCGAAGTTTGGTGCAAATCGGTATAAGCGAGCATACATTGAGCATGAATCTCGCACAACGTGGAAGTGACGACATCCACACCAAGTCTTTCTTCCGGTCTTCCTGATGGGGTTGGAGGGGGTTGTGTTAAGTGGGACACAAAATGAAGGCGTTTTGTAAAGATTTTTGGATATTCCCTGTGCCAGCAGTCAATTGTTTTAAGGCGAATTCACGCAGAATCGGTGCTGTGGCTCTGATTTCTTGTTTTTTGAAATGTTTTTTTTTCAATTTACTCCATCTGCGTGGTGGATGTATACAGTTTTGATTGTAAAAGCTTAAAAATACCCATCGGAGCGGAGTCCGAGGAGTGGACAGACACTCTCAGCACCGAATGTCGATTAAATAGACTGGTTTTCATTCACTGGCTGAGAAATCTTCAGATGTTTATGTCTGGGGTTGAAATTTTTTTAGTTGGATTGAACCGGCTGATATCTGTGCAATCGCGGACTTCTGTTTTAGGTGGTGGAACTCCGCCGAGTGTATTTAACAGCTGATTAATTTTTTGGTGTTCGTATGGTTAATAAACGTGTCTCTTACTGATTTCAGGTAGCTTTGTGTCTACACGCGCGGACTAGGAGTGACAGGACAGTGACGTGAGAATCAAGGAGTGGTGGCTTCTTCCAATCCATGCTAACGTTACGTCTCGTGTCTACCCATTTCCTGAAGCAACCATAGACGCGCCGTGACGTCACAATGTGTCGTGATCGAGACATGAATCCCTGAACTGGCACAGAACACACCCCACGTATGAACAGAACAAGTGAACTTCGTTTGTACAACAATAGCAAACAGATTTAAAGAACAAGTGATATAAAAGTTAGCTCCAATAGCAAATGATATCAGTGCTTTTTCATACATAAATAGTTTAAAAAAATAACAGTTGTTTATTTCCAGCACAGAAGAGAAATACACCGCGGACGGTTCTCACAAATAGTTAACGAAGCGAACTTTAGACATAACTTAATTCTTTCTATAATAATTTGTAATCATCCATTTGTTTCAGTCAGCACATTCAGAAGTTTTTGCGTTACACCCACTTGGTACTTTGTGGTTGAGTGTGTGTGTGTGTGTGTGCACGTGTTTTGGAATTTCTGACCACCCTGTGGAACATCGCGAGGGAGTGCATTGTGAGTATTGTATTACGTTGCATTATGTAATTGTTTTAAGTGACATTTTATGTTAAGCACCCAACTGGAAGGTGAGACAGAAAGTAGTTCTAACTGTGGACATACGAGGTGCGATCGGAAGGTTTCAAGACTGCGCGTATAAAAACCCGTACACTTATCTCAGGTATTAAATTCATCCATCACCCTCGAAGTAGTTCCCCTGGGAGTGAACACAACGATCCCAGCGCCGCTGCCAAGCCTGGAAGCATCCCTGGAAATCTTTCTTTGTCAGCCTGTCAAGCACCATCTGCGATTCTGCCTGAATCTCTTCTATCGTCTCAAATCTCCTTCCCTTTAGCTGAATTTTCATCTTTGGGAAGAGGAAGAAGTCACACGGAGCTTAGAAAGGAAGTTGGGGTCGGTTCTTGCAAGATCTTTGAGCTCCTGACAAACGAGAAGTCGATTCTGCTTCTGGTCCTCAGACAGGATGCGTCGCATGTGGAGTTCTTCCTTTAGAATCAGCTGACAGGTCCCATAGCTTATCCCAACAATGTCGCACAAGTCGTTGATGGTACGACGTCGATCTTCGTGAATGGCCTGCTGAATCTTCGTAACATTTTCGGGCGTTGTGCTCGAAGATGGTCGTCCAGAACGCTCGTCATCATCGACAGAGGTTCGGCCATTTTTAAAACGTGAATGCCACACAAAAGTTTGTGCACGACCCATTGCGGACTCCCCAAATGCTTGCTTTAGCATTTCATAGGTTTCCGTAGCCGTTTTGGCGAGTCTTTGGCAAAATTTGATGCACACGCCATTCCGAAATCGCAGGAGGGTCGGTGTAATGCACTACCAAAACGCCGGCTGGCACACTGATTCACTATGAATGTAGTCCGCACCCCCTAGCGGCAGAAGCTCGTACTACATCCGGTTCGCCCTCTATTGACACAGTCTTGAAACTTTCCGATCGCACCTCGTATGAAGATGGATGTTGTAGCGCCGTGTAGTCTGGTAGAAATTTACCAGACTACACGGCGCTGCAACCCAGAGTAGAGCCATCTCCATACGAGATGAGTTCGCTTTTAAAGCAGCTGTAAACCATTCTAGATCCTTACGTCCGCAGACGATTTCATGGTTTTGTGACGGACGGAAAGAAGACTTTGCAATTGGCCTCAAACGGAAATTAATGCGACCTTAACAGCGGTGGTGGCAGGACATGGAACTAACATGTTGCAGCCTGTAATGTCATTGTAATTTGCGCAATTTTTTTAGAATTAAATTATTCAATTAGCTGCTGCCCTGATACACAGACGATACTTACAGAATCGCGTGCCCCTTCTGCTGTGCGTACATTTAAATGTTTTTGGAGTTTTAGAGGGCCTGGGTTTGTATGTACCACGCATGAGAAATTTCAAATATTTTGGTTGAAAATCCAGAAGGGTTGAAGGACCTTCGAGGACGATACTTCGACGACCTAAGAATAGAGGGGAGGGTTTGTGTGGACTGGGCTCGTCTGACTCAAGATAGGGACTTTTTGTGAACACTGTAATGGACTTGAGGGGTCTGTTAAAGACGGCTTGACTAGGTGACTTTATATATCGACTTATCTTCAATGTTCCTCTGATCATGGTTTGCTGTCTGACAAGTTGCAGTATCTTTCAGTGCGGCTCTGCAAGGAAGGAGACGTGCTGTGACGTCATGAGACGACCGACCGTCTGCAGCAACATCACCGTCGTGGAAGATTGTTACTCTCGCGTGGACGTCGGCAATAAGGAGGAGAGTCGCTTGTCGCGTGTGAAGCGAATGTTGACGGGAACTCTGCTCATGGGACGGCGTGGAGGAGGTCCAGCAGGACGCATATTTGGCCTGCGCCTTGATGAACTTCCCTCAGGAAGAGACGGAGTCCCCACAGTAGCTGTGCGCCTCTGTGGCTACATCGAGAAACATGGTGAGTCCTGAGGGAGAGAGGCACGAACATGTTTGTCGATTCTGGGGGAGCTTGAAAGTATGGCGCAGAGATGTAAGAGGGCAAAACCAAAATATCCTCAATGAGTCCGTCGGAAAATGATTTCGACAATAGTAAACTAACGATGGACAGAGGGATCCCCCCCCCCCCCGGAAAAATACCAACACCGTCATCAAAGACACTGAGAGAAGAAAATACTGTTTTAATTTAAGGTTTCTCGTTATCAGTACGACGAGGCTTTGGCGTCGTCATCTTTTCTGCACGCCTTAAGGTTTAATTTGGCTGCACGCGACAGAGACAAGCGACCGAGGCAGGCGACGGAGTTACGAGACCGAGACTGGTCGCTTCCTGTCTGCTGTCTGTACAATCGTATGAAGTACAATTACGAGCGCGAGACAAAGACAGGCGACAGAGACAAAGCACAGGAGACCGCTCTCGGACCAGTAGTGTCTCGCGACGGGCTCAGGCAGCACGTGTGTTGTTGAGTAAAATAATAATAATTTACTGGTGACCAAGATGAGCAATTGGTAGAATTAGTAGCAGAAAACCGACCACTGACCACCGACAGAAAGATCCTTCTTCACGTCTGGTTTTGAATATTGAACTCATAGGTTTTCTTTGTTTCATTCTCAACAAATAACACAGCAACACATCATCTTCTTCGAGTAACCTTTTTAGAAGCATTTTTGTACTCATTTTTTCACAGAATATGTGCACGTATGTCTCAACAAAACAAAGAAAACAAACACTTTGCCACATGTCTCGGTCGTCACCTCAAAAGTGTGTGGCGACAAGCTGCGATGTGTCCGTCTCCTGTCTCTGTCGCCTGCCTCGGTCGCTTGTCTCTGTCGCGTGCAGCCAAATTGTACCTTAAGGCAGGATTCAAGCGAAATTCGATCTCATGCCGCGTGCACCAAAGCAGTTACATTGATACTTTGTGAAAATATTCATTCCATGCTGCAGGTTGTACTAAGACCTCCGCCGACGACTGTCTGGGCTACTGCGTGTCTGAGCAAAGTAAACATCGATTTCATGAACAGCGCTCAAAATTATTAGAACAAGGAAAGTTACTAAATTGCAGTTCTTGCAGAAACAAAGCTAGAAAAATGAACTTGAACGAAGTAGTTGGATCTTTTTGGCACTAAAAAGGGGAATATCTGTTTGAATAGAAAACGTGCGGTATATACCTTAGACCAGTGGTATTCGACCTTTTTTGTTCGCGTACCCCCAGATATAATTTCTCTTCAACTTTGTACCCCCAAAGTCGTTGGTGTATAATTCAAGTTATAAATAGTATTTAATCTACATCTAAAATAAATTAAATAAATTACATTACTGATTATTCAGTGTTTATCATAAAATAATGTATTTTTGTAAATTTCACGTACCCCCTAAGATGTCTTCGCGTACCCCCGGGGGTAAAATAAATCCCCCCCAGATATAATTTCTCTTCAACTTTGTACCCCCAAAGTTGTTGGTGTATAATTCAAGTTATACGTAGTATATAATCTACATCTAAAATAAATTAAATAAATTACATTACTGATTATTCAGTCTTTATCATAAAATAATATATATATTTTTTTAAATTTCACGTCCCCCGGTTGTACGCGTACCCCAGGTTTGAAACCACTGGTTTAGACCCTTCATTTTGCCAGAGATCGAATTGTCATTTACAAATTAGAGAATTTGGCAGGTGTCTGTTTTCATTCACAGGAATTAATGAACCTTTTGATGTGAAAATATCGCCGACGAAAGAAAATTTATGGGAATTTAAAGGAAAAGCCTAGGATGTGCAAGATAACGTCTTTTAAACTCGGTTATAGAAGACGTTAAATGTTTAACTGCTTGGGATGTGACGTTTCATGTGGTGATGTATTCAATGAAATACATCGACATCAGGGAATACGTGAGGCGATAAACAGAGCATTGCAACAACTAATAAGGAAAGAGACGAAGTTGGAATCTTAAGGAGTGACGACATTTCGGATGCTAAAGTTGACAGAGAAGAGAGCAAATGTTAATATAATTTAGGCACATAAAATGACATTTGTTAAGGTCTGTGAAGGATCATGCCTGATTCGTAAAAGTTAAAGACGAAGGTAAACACGAGACGTGTTTGTATTCAGTGAACAGAGAGAAAAATGTTCAGTCCGGTTGAAAAAGATGGACAGTGACGGGCTCTAGGCTAATCTATGGAGGGCAGAACTCCGCGCTACAGGGATTTCATATGGACTTTCCTGAGACTGAACTCTTGACCTCTGAAAAGGAAGCGTACGTGGTCTGTCATAATGTGGGGGTAGTGGAGGTTGTGTGCGCACTTATGTGCCTGCAGTTCGTTGTTTGACCGCCACGGTGGTCCAGCGGTTAGAACGCTGGCCTTGTAATCCTGGGGTCTCGGGTTCGATTCCCGGCGGTGCCCGAATTTATAACTTGTGTTGGGCAAGGCCGTGGTCTAGGCAACACGGAGTTTTCCTCCGTGGCATCCCAACAATTACTCCATTCACACACAGAAGAAGGCAATGGCAAACCACTTCTGGATCATCTGCCAAGAACGTATATGAACAGGTCCCAGTCCGAGAAAAGGATGGAAGGATCCTGTTCATATGGACCTGTCGTCAGACACAACACTAAATAAAAGTTCTTTGTAATGTGGCGGAAATATGTTAGCATAGCGTTCTCCAATAAAGTTCATTGTGGGCACAGTTTTTACGTTAAGGGTTATACGTGGTTTGTGCGGAATTTGTTAATAATTTCGAGAATAAAATGAGATGTGGATGAGATCAGACAGACATGCGATATACACGTTTTATGAGGAAGAGAATATTTGACAGCCAACTGTCTTAGCTTAGTCTACCTTCAGTGAGTGCGTTGATTAGTCAGTATTTACGCCGTCTCTGTCTGCACCTACCTTAACACTGTGGGGCGACGTAGTACGTTCCCAGCGTGAGCTCCTATTACAGGATCTTTCGATTGAAAACTGAGAATTGCAGTTATGTTTGCTTTTTGCTGATGCAGGTATGAAGTGTGGAGGATTGTTTCGTTTATCGGCCGGAAATCCTAAGCTGGTGGAGCGTCTGCGGGCGTCATTCGATCGCACTGGCGACGCTGACTTGGAAGGCGCTGGAGATGTTGCTACAGTTGCATCTCTTCTGAAACTCTGGCTCAGAGAACTTCCGGAACCTGTCATTGCCAGTCACGTGGCAACTGACCTTCTGTGTGTACACGAAAGTAAGTATTTGACCCTCGACGAAACGCAAAGGGCCCCGTGGAACCCTTCAACAGATATCGAGGGCATAACAGCCGAAGAGTGAAACTGACCACTCTCCCTGTGTGGTTAATTCAAGGTGTACGAGGTGCGATCGGAAAGTTCAAGACTGCGCCTATGAAAACCCGTACACTTATCTCAGGTATTAAATTCATCCATCACCCTCGAAGTAGTTCCCCTGGGAGTGAACACAACGATCCCAGCGCCGCTGCCAAGCCTGGAAGCATCCCTGGAAATCTTTCTTTGTCAGCCTGTCAAGCACCATCTGCGATTCTACCTGAATCTCTTCTGTCGTCTCAAATCTCCTTCCCTTTAGCTGAATTTTCATCTTTGGGAAGAGGAAGAAGTCACACGGAGCTTAGAAAGGAAGTTGGGGTCGGTTCTTGCAAGATCTTTGAGCTCCTGACAAACGAGAAGTCGATTCTGCTTCTGGTCCTCAGACAGGATGCGTCGCATGTGGAGTTCTTCCTTTAGAATCAGCTGACAGGTCCCATAGCCTATCCCAACAATGTCGCACAAGTCGTTGATGGTACGACGTCGATCTTCGTGAATGGCCTGCCGAATCTTCGTAACATTTTCGGGCGTTGTGCTCGAAGATGGTCGTCCAGAACGCTCGTCATCATCGGCAGAGGTTCGGCCATTTTTAAAACGTGAATGCCACACAAAAGTTTGTGCACGACCCATTGCGGACTCCCCAAATGCTTGCTTTAGCATTTCATAGGTTTCCATAGCCGTTTTGGCGAGTCTTTGGCAAAATTTGATGCACACGCCATTCCGAAATCGCAGGAGGGTCGGTGTAATGCACTACCAAAACGCCCGTAACTAAGAAACAAATGCTAATTCGATGATGCCGGCTGGCACACTGATTCACTATGAATGTAGGCCGCACCCCCTAGTGGCAGAAGCTCGTACTACATCCGGTTCGCCCTCTATTGACAGTCTTGAAACTTTCCGATCGCACCTCGTATTTAACGATGCCTTTCAAGTTGATAAAATTATATAGCATCAGATGTTTGCGAATAGGATTACTGAATAATGAATTGAAAACAGTTTGGATGTAATCGGTAGGGGCCGAGTTTAAGGAACTGTCCAGAAATGTACCTGGTGGGATTGAGGAAAACCACGAGAAACTTCAGTAGAGATAGATAACTCCCGAACTGAGATTTGAACCTTGTGCCTTCCGGATACGAAACACGAGTACTGACTGTTTGTCCTTGGCGTTCAGTCTCCAGGAAACAGAAAGTCTTGCTGTCTCTTGCTTAGTCCAGTGAGATTCTCAGGGAGTTGGCATTTTGTATGGAAACTTCGTTCGAGAAATTTTGAACTTGCCAGCAGACATAACTCGTAGTGGAGGAAATGGAAACAGTTTGGCACATGAGTCAAAGAAGTGTTTGGTTTAAATCGCGGCTGGTGGGATGCATTCTGGGACATGCCACTGCAAAGTCTTTGTCTCAGGCGTACCTCGCACCTACTGACCACAGATCACGAGAATAACCCTGCTGGGGGAATGTTTACTTATCAGCTGGACTAGAGGGCTGCTATTGGTGGGGAGTTCGATACGTCAGAGTTTTACGCTACTACACAGACTGAAAACATCAAGCAGTTAAGAGTAGCGTGTAGTGAGCGCACTTTTAATGTCTTCTGTGGGTGTTACGATAATATTCTAGATTAAATCGCTGTGCCACTCTGAGGTAATCTTAAAGCTGTACCCATTAAAACACATGAAAGATTGTCGTCTGTTGTTCGTTCAGTGGTTGTGGAACGAATGCTTTTAGGATCGGTCGTCACGCACCGCGAAATCTTGCGCATGCGCGTATATCGAATTCCTAGCAGGGATTTTCTCCTGTTCTGTGTTCTGCGGGTGTTGCGATAATATTCTAGATTAAATCGCTGTGCCGCTGTGAGGTAATCTTAAAGCTGTACCCATTAAAACACATGAAAGCCTGTCGTCTGTTGTTCGTTCAGTGGTTGTGGAACGAATGCTTTTAGGATGGGTCGTCACTCACCGCGAAATCTTGCGCATGCGCGTATATCGAATTCCTAGCAGGGATTTTCACCTGGTCTGCGGACTGTAGTGCATGGAGAAAGATTGGATGCCACGAAAGAATTTTTAGCGGAAATACTGCCCCTTTCACAACTTAACCAACGCAAGGCCCACCTTTGGCTGTGTTAGGATAGGACGAAATGTTTGCTTCGAGAAGTCAGCGCCACGTCCGACATTGCTGACCCGGAGTTATCGCGTAATCGAATGCTCCGTGATTTAAAGCTGAATCGGGTTTTTACTCGTGTAATTTCAGAACTGCATGATGAGACTGGCCAATGGCGTGAGTCTGTGTGTCAGTTGCTGATGACCTTACCTGACCCCAACATTTGCCTGCTACGCTACCTTCTGAGGTTCTTACGCCATGTTGATCAACACAGCCACAGGACTCAGTGTCGCCATTTTACTCCAGGAGGTGTCGGGGCTGTGTTCAGCCCCTTGCTTATTCAGAGTCAACAGCAGCAATTGGTGGCCAGTCAGCTGACGGCCAAGTTGATTCACGAGTGCAACCACATATTCCAGGACCGGTGAGTCGAAAAATCATATAAATAATTATTCGCGTTAATGTTAAGAGTGTTACTTAATGAGATGATAATGTTGCGTCATATTGTGATGATTATAATTGTTTAATTTTAACCGTCTAATCACAATAAAATATTTTATTAAATATTAAAATATTATTACTACAATTAACATTTAATATTTAAAATATTTAAAATATATTAAAACGATGCTCTTTCTATCGAAATGTTCGATTTACAATTAGAGCATCATCTTTTTCACGACATGTTTCGGTTTTCAATGAACCATCTTCAGGTGTATAATCGATATAAATTCAAATGTAATATTCTAAATGCAATCCTTCGTCAGATGTCCATTAAATATCAGTTATCCTGATCAATTGTACTTTGTTATCACATTCAATTGATCACATCAATTGATCTAGAAGAGGATAACTGATATTTAATGGACATCTGACGAAGGATTGCATTTAGAATATTACATTTGAATTTATATCGGTTATACACCTGAAGATGGTTCATTGAAAACCGAAACATGTCGTGAAAAAGATGATGCTCTAATTGTAAATCGAACATTTCGATAGAAAGAGCATCATTTTAATATATTTTAAATATTAAATGTTAATTGTAGTAATAATATTTTAATATTTTAATATTTAATAAAATATTTTATTGTGATTAGACGGTTAAAATTAAACAACAAGTGTTACTTATCTTTGTGCGGTATTTTTAGAAGTAACTTTCTCCTTTGTTTTTATGACGACTAGTAAAATGAATTATTCTCGAGGTACCAGCCATGTAATGTGTTCTAATGAAGAAAACAGCGACGTTTTGAGAACCATCTTCGTCGTCCAACCGCCTGACGCAGCTGGTAGCCCGAGACGAAATCATTATACAGAATAAATTACTTTAATGAGAAACAGTGCGGTTGAACGATCCTGTCTACTGGTCCCCAAAGGACGTCTCATTGAATCTGCTGTGGTGATTTGTTTTTACAATTTACCCAAAATTTGGTGGTTGTAAATATGCCCATCCATCCCCATAAGAAGAAATCTCATGGTGTCAGTCTGTGACTTTCACAACAAATTTCCTCCTGATTTTATGGATTGGGCCTCACGAATCAACCCCCGAAATCATCCCACACTGCGACTACACAGAAAGTTGTATAGAGACGCCATATTTCGAGTGGGTTTCGAACGCACGATCCCAGCGTTGGAACGATCCAGGATTGTGACACTCCTTAAGCGGCCCATCCACGTACGAGTCCGGCTCGCCTCGGGTTCCATCGAGCCATAACTCGTTTGTGGGTGGGGGTGTCACGAGCCGAGTCTTCTACGCATCTGTGGTGAAATATATCCGAGCCCGGCTCGCCGAGTCAGACTCGTACTTGGATTGGCCGCTTTGGACAGCTTGGCCACTGTAATGGACATAACATATTCTCAGGATGATGAAATGAATTAGGATGAGCTGGACGGGACATGTAGCACGCATAGTCGGAAAACCGTTTTGAAGACTTCTTTCAAGATGGGAGGATCGTATTAAAGTGGGTCTTACGAAAATAGATCGAGAGGTTGTGGACTAGATGTATTTCCCGCTGTATGAACCGTCGGATTTAATAGAAGGCGAGTCGAGTGAGTGTCTGCTTATCAAGAAGGATTTGCGGTCTACGAGGTTGGTTATTTTGTTTGTTGAAGCAGTTTTGAACAAACCATTTTCATTGGCTTGTTGATTATTTATGCCATATGTGTTTTTTCCTCACACCCAATATCCCAGATCTTCAAATCGTTTCACCCCATATGACGTGCCTGAGAATCTGGCCGGCACGTGTTTTGTCTTGTGCCTCGTTCATTGTTGTTAATTATTCAGAAATAGCCACGGCGGTCTAGCGGTTAGAACGCTGGCCTTGTAATCCTGGGGTCTCGGGTTCGATTCCCGGCGGTGCCCGAATTTATAACTTGTGTTGGGCAAGGCCGTGGTCTAGGCAACACGGAGTATTCTTCCGTGGCACCCCAACAATTACTCCATTCACACACAGAAGAAGGCAATGGCAAACCACTTCTGGATCATCTGCCAAGAACGTATATGAACAGGTCCCAGTCCGAGAAAAGGATGGAAGGATCCTGTTCATATGGACCTGTCCTCAGACAGAACACTAAATAATAATAAGATGAGGTGGTCTAGCGGTTAGAACGCTGGCCTTGTAATCCTGGGGTCTCGGGTTCGATTCCCGGCGGTGCCCGAATTTATAACTTGTGTTGGGCAAGGCCGTGGTCTAGGCAACACGGAGTGTTCCTCCATGGCATCCCAACAATTACTCCATTCACACACAGAAGAAGGCAATGGCAAACCACTTCTGGATCATCTGCCAAGAACGTATATGAACAGGTCCCAGTCCGAGAAAAGGATGGAAGGATCCTGTTCATATGGACCTGTCGTCAGACAGAACACTAAATAAATAAAATTGGACTGTAATGTAGGATCAGCTGTTTATTTACCTATTCTGACACAATTTGTAATGGCTCTTTAAGCCGGTTCCTTTGATTTGACTCTGGAAAGTTCGAGATGTCGCCGTAGTTGCGCGCACTTCCTAATGATGCAGTAACTCAGATGGGAACTGGAAGCTGTGTCGGAGGACATTGGAAACGTGAAGCCCTGGCCGATTTCACGCTACCTACCTGACTCTCATAACTAAATGTCTGTTGGTTCAGTGTTACCCTCGCTCCATGTGACTATTTGTACGTCTAAATGTAACTTAGATGCAAATAACTTTTCCTGTAGGGACTCCCTGACATTCGAAGTTCCAAATCGCATCTTCACTTACGTCAGAGCCGTCAAACTTGTTGCTTACTTCGGGCCAAGAACAGTTTTGAACCCAAGTGCCAAGGAACCCCTCCTGGTACTGTTTTAGAAAACTAGCAGCCAATTCTCGACTCAGAATTGACAAATTACTGTAGGGTCACATTTTGATTTGAATTTTCTCCTGCAGTGGCTTGTATCTTTGCTAGGAAAACTAGGGTTTTGAAGTCAGTAGCAGTCACGTAAAACAAGAGACGACGTAAGGAAGACGATTTTTTTAAACCCTTCAGAAAGAAAATAAGTAATCAGTATGTTCGAAATTAATTGTTATTTTAGTTTTCAAAACGTTTGTTTCGTTAGCTGTTATACATTCTTCTTTTGGTACGATTTCTAACATCTAAATTTCAAATTTGAAAGAATTTGTGTGTGAAGTCAAGTCGCCTTCTTCACGTATCTGCCTCGGAGTTCCACGACGTAGTGGTGCTAGTAACTTACATGGTTTCATTAGGCAATTATATTAACAGTTGCGCGGTTTCCCTGCCATCGTGGCTATTTTTAAACCAAATGTTCTCAAAATGTGGTTAGCGAACCCCTCAAAGGGTTCTCAAAATCTTTCACGGGTTTCGCAGAATTTTTTTTGTAAATTGTAGACCGAGTATTATTTTTAATTTGGACTATTTTGTACCCCGATAACGGTCAAGTGTCTTAAAACTGGTATTAGAAGGACAAAATGAAATATACAACCCTTAACCACCAGTAAGGGTATCGTAGAATTCAAAGCACTGAAATGTCTACACTAGAAAAGTCAATCCTGACGAAATTAAAATGTGATTGGTATGGTTTCCCTTCCAGTGGCGAAAACTTTGCACAGATTGAGGTTATATTCTTGCAAACAAAAGCCATATTAATTATCGAGGAACATCACCGTTACCATCTACTTGAGAAAAACAACGCCATTTGTAGATAAAATTATTGGAGGCCAATCAGTGTGGATTTCGACGTAATCGATCAGCTATCGACGAGTTTATGAGATGATAATTTAGAACTGAAACATGTAGTGTAAAAGATGATGCTCTAATGTAAATCGAACATTTCGATAGAGAGCATCATTTTAATATATTTTAAATATTTAAATATTAATTGTAATAATATTTTAATATTTAATAATAATATTTTATTGTGATTAGACTGATAAAAATTGAACAAGTATCGACGAGTTACTCATTGTCAGCATTCAGCAGATCCCGGACAGAGAATGACTTCAATAAAAACCTGCATATTCAGTTTGGAGGGATTGTCCAACGTTTCTAGTTGATTTCTGTGTACATGCAACACTTTTTCGCAAAAATTTGATATTTTCTTCAAATTCGTAGACATAAATTCTGTTTGTATGACTGCCCGAACCAATTGGTGAAGTCGCATTGCCCATTCATTTTAATTAAACAGTATTCTGAATAGATGCCAGAATCAACTTCCGCAATGAGAAGACACCCACGCCACAAGTTACGGAGACAAGGACTTCATTACGCGATGTTTCACGTCCATTATCTTCAATTGTACGTAATCCGCCACGCAATTACTGTCCTGCAGAGAATGTAAAATTACAATTTCACAAATAACAGACATCCGCAAAACAACGGTTATGAAGACACGGACTCCATTAAGTCTTCTCGTTCTGGCAGAGACCGGAAGTGACTCGCATCCCTAAGGAGGGATGTTGCTGACGAAAGTTGCCGGTCTCCACCACATTATTTAAACCACCAATCTCAAGAAACAAATACTATAACCACGGTTCCACATCGTGCGTTGCACAACACCCAATTAATGAGCTTATTTAATGGAAAACATTGGCGATAGTGTTTTTTTTTTTCGTGTGGAGGAGACTTTAGTCGGAATATCCGATTCTCGGGCTGAGATTTAAACCCGCGATCTTCCAAGTACTCAGCTGGTGAAGTTCGGTGTTCGGTCGAAGTCATTCTGAAGTGGCTGGGCATTGGGACACCCCATATTCAATTCCTGTTAAGGCTTTGACCGGGATGTTCTTTTGTTAAATCTTATGTGGTACCGCCTGATTCGACTTCTAATGGTTAAGTGAAGTGTTTTCTTCGCGGTACGGTCTGGATTCGTAAATATTATGAAGACGAGCTTCGGCTTCAAAGGGTTAACCAGCTGATTTTCGTAATGGTGAGGTGTAGTGTTTTCTTCGCGGTACGGACTGAATTCATAAATAATATTCAGACGATCTTCGGCTTCAAAGGGTTAATCATGTCATAAACGATACCTAGAGGATGGTCACAGGAATTTTGTGAACATGCAAAATAATGTTATCCAGTGACGAACACCAAGAATTCCGATGTTATTTAATAGCCTGTGAATCATTTACTGCTCTGAGTATGGTGTATAACGTATCGTGCTACTTTGAATCATTTCTCTGGCTAAGTGATTTCTCCTGCCTGCCAAAACTGAAGCAGTTCTGCTCCTGGCATCCCACCGTGTTGCCTCCAACTCACTGCGCATGCCTACGTTTACACCGAGCTTTATCTGCGCATGCGTATCGGAGTAAAATAGCTTGACGCTGTCAGAATTTATGTCCCGTCCACACAAAAACCCACGTTTCGACAGAGGCGTTGTTTTCTGTGCAGTTCAGAGAAGACACGTCTTGTTAAAGCCAGAAAATTACGTCACTGATGAAGTGATTTATTGCCCACATGAAGGTGGAACAAATTTTCTGAATCTTTTATCTTTACTAAACGCGAAAAACTAAGCGATTATAAAATTTCAAGTTGTTCCAGATGTTATTGACCAGAGCAGTCAGTTTAGACGTGTTTACGGAATTCTTCCGGTCTGTGTGGGACGGATAAAATCTCGCTTCGAGCATAAATGGGGGAGGAATTATTAATAATATTTTAATTCTAAGACGATTTAGTCCAGACGGCAACTCAGTTCTAAGGAATTTAATTTCAGTCACATAATTAATAATTATAGGAACAGAGAAATCGATAAATATGTTGAAGAGAATAAGTAATATGCGTAGTATTTTTAATATATTGCCGTGAAATTTAAGAAAATTGTCATTGTTTATAACTAAGCCGGCGACGAGACAGTAAGAAAGGGAAAAACGTCGTCCCAGGTCCTGCGATGTCTGCCTTAGTCGAAACGGCAGAGCTTAGAGATTCTGCAGTTAATTTTACATGTTCCACGTGGAAGTGTCCATTCTGTCTGCGATGGTAAGGGAAGACATTTCTCAGTGTAGTCTGAAAGCCTGTCGTATGTTGTTCGTTCAGTGGTTGTGGAACGAATGCTTTTAGGATCGGTCGTCACTCACCGCGAAATCTTGCGCATGCGCGTATATCGAATTCCTAGCAGGGATTTTCTCCTTGTCTACGGACTGTATATACCCACGCGCGCACGCGCACAGAGATAGAGAGGGCTGGGAGGGGGAGGGATCCTGCATAATCAGTTTGCCTATTTAAACCATATCTTCGTTGAGGCCAAAATCCAATTAATTGCTCTAATAATAAGTACGTAATCACATGCTCACGAAATTTATCGTGTTGGCGTAAAATTAGAAAGCTCTTGGACATAATTTCTCAGAAGTCCGTGTGGATGTCTGTCATCGGCGATAAATATTAATCTCTCACATATTCTGTCAATGTTCTCGAAATGGAAACAAGGCTTTACCTGGAACTTGTTCCTGGAGGTATCAGTTGGAAAAATAGCCCGACAAAACCAAGTTCGTGAGATTTGGTTACAAAACTCAATGTCACGTCCGTCCGAGGACTGATTACATCATCGTCCTTGCAGCTGTCTGAATGTCATTTACACGTGCTGCAATGTCAGTAGCTATGGCTGGCCAGTATGTAATGTAGGGGAGTTGTTGCTTTCCCATCGTAGGGCGAGAAAAAAATCTCTTCCTGACGGAATTTAATTATTGAGTTTAAAAAAAAATAATTAGTGTATTTTCATGGTTACGTCGTGCATTAGCATGTAAATGTTATTATTATTTAGTGTTCTGTCTGACGACAGGTCCACATGAACAGGATCCTTCCATCCTTTTCTCGGACTGGGACCTGTTCATATACGTTCTTGGCAGATGATCCAGAAGTGGTTTGCCATTGCCTTCTTCTGTGTGTGAATGGAGTAATTGTTGGGATGCCACGGAGGAAAACTCCGTGTTGCCTAGACCACGGCCTTGCCCAACACAAGTTATAAATTCGGGCGCCGCCGGGAATCGAACCCGAGACCCCCCAGGATTACAAGGCCAGCGTTCTAACCGCTAGACCACCTCATCTTATTATTATTTAGTGTTCTGTCTGGCGACGGGTCCATATGAACAGGATCCTTCCATCCTTTTCTCGGACTGGGACCTGTTCATATACGTTCTTGGCAGATGATCCAGAAGTGGTTTGCCATTGCCTTCTTCTGTGTGTGAATGGAGTAATTGTTGGGATGCCACGGAGGAAAACTCCGTGTTGCCTAGACCACGGCCTTGCCCAACACAAGTTATAAATTCGGGCGCCGCCGGGAATCGAACCCGAGACCCCCCAGGATTACAAGGCCAGCGTTCTAACCGCTATACCACCTCATCTTATTATTATTTAGTGTTCTGTCTGACGACAGGTCCATATGAACAGGATCCTTCCATCCTTTTCTCGGACTGGGACCTGTTCATATACGTTCTTGGCAGATGATCCAGAAGTGGTTTGCCATTGCCTTCTTCTGTGTGTGAATGGAGTAATTGTTGGGATGCCACGGAGGAAAACTCCGTGTTGCCTAGACCACGGCCTTGCCCAACACAAGTTATAAATTCGGGCACCGCCGGGAATCGAAATCGAGACCCCCAGGATTACAAGGCCAGCGTTCTAACCGCTATACCACCTCATCTTATTATTATTTAGTGTTCTGTCTGACGACAGGTCCATATGAACAGGATCCTTCCATCCTTTTCTCGGACTGGGACCTGTTCATATACGTTCTTGGCAGATGATCCAGAAGTGGTTTGCCATTGCCTTCTTCTGTGTGTGAATGGAGTAATTGTTGGGATGCCACGGAGGAAAACTCCGTGTTGCCTAGACCACGGCCTTGCCCAACACAAGTTATAAATTCGGGCACCGCCGGGAATCGAAATCGAGACCCCCAGGATTACAAGGCCAGCGTTCTAACCGCTAGACCACCATGACTCTATGTAAATGTATCACAATATTATAAAGACGATAAAGTCGAGAGTACATGAAGAATGTATGTATGTCACAAGTTGGAATTGTCAACAGCGGACGTCCGTTTTATATATGCGTGACCTAACTCAATTCCTTGGTCGCCCGATGATGATGTGGGTGGCAAATTCTTGTCGTCGCTTCGTGTAAGTGACGCAGCGTTCGAGTTGACCATTTGGCTAAATTTAAAAGTTCTTCCACCCTCCATGTCCTCGTCAGCTGTGCGCAGGTTCTCATAACCACAAAGGATTCGTCCGTATTCCTGGACTCGGTGACGGCTCTCCACACCCATACTAATGACTCAGCCGGATCGTTCCCACGTGACTAATTTAGGCAAAAATTAAGAATTGGATGGCGTAAGAAGAACACTTCCTAGTTACATAGTTCTGTTCATCTTGCTGAAGGAAAATTTGCATCCTAGAAAGACCACTCACGAGAGTGAACATACGAAGAAATGAATTTTTGAAATGTTAGTCATGCCTTTATCTTAACTTATGACATTAGCCTAAAGATACTGCCCTGTTTACATGTGTTACAGCCAACCCCCTGTCACGTTCCTTCCGTACGTGTGGAAATTCCGCCATCGTCTGTCGGGACAGACTTTAATGCCCTATGCTTTAAGTACATATCCACGGTGGTCTAGAGGTTAGAACCCTGGCCTTGTAATCCTGGGGGTCTCGGGTTCGATTCCCGGCGGTGCCCGAATTTATAACTTGTGTTGGGCAAGGCCGTGGTCTAGGCAACACGGAGTTTTCCTCCGTGGCATCCCAACAATTACTCCATTCACACACAGAAGAAGGCAATGGCAAACCACTTCTGGATCATCTGCCAAGAACGTATATGAACAGGTCCCAGTCCGAGAAAAGGATGGAAGGATCCTGTTCATATGGACCTGTCGTCAGACAGAACACTTAAAAAAATACTTTATGTATGTAGTTAATAACCACGACGTTTTTGGTAAAGATGGCGTCTGTCTATGAATCCGCGTAGAATAGGTGGAGACAGCATACAACCAAAGAATTTGATCACGAATATGGCGCATGTGCAATCGCTGACAGCCGACAGTGGGTTGTCCTCCAGCTCTAAGTCGGTGCTACTTGAAAGTCAGTCGTCATACGCGACCATAGGATTGACTGGACTTTAAAAAAGTGTAAATCTGCTCAGTGTGGTATGTGATACGGAATTTGATCGTTTGATGCAAGTATAAATGGGTCCCGCGAACAGTTGTTTCGCAGAGAATCTTACGCGAGTGGACGTACTTTTGATGAATGCTGTTGAAGTGTTTGTAGGAAACTCTGGCGTTTAAAAATACCGAATCCACACACACACCGTCTTGCCAGAAAGTTGAGACAGGTGCAGAGGCAGAGTCAACAACTGTCTCGAGTCCACGTGTCCACATTAGGGCGGTACGCAGAAATTATTGTCTGGTTCATTTAACAGTGATCTGTCGTCTTTTCGCGTTATGTATCGTAGATCCTGGGTTGGTAAGAACGTGAAAGCAGCTGCTTTCTCCACAAGGAGTTTCTGTAGGTTTGGCTCCTGTTTAAATTGCGAAGTACAGAAAACCATTACCAACTGCGAATTTTAGGTAGGCGCAGTTTAAAATTTGTTTACAGTTTTTGCGGAACGTAATATAGGGGTTTATCCGCGGTTTCAGTTTACAAACAAACAAAAACGAGCAGTTCCGGGTAGAAGAGTCAGAGATGAATAGAATTTTCGAATGCGGTCTGGTTGCTTTTACACTCTATAGAAAAATTTCATTAAAAGTTGTATTTTTAAATATGTGATACGTCATTTCAAGATCCTAAATAAATTGGCACTAGTTAAATCTTCCACCTCGCAAGGTTCATGTATCCGCCATGTTGTTAATACCGATTGTACGAAATTGGGAAATTCGACGTTGGAGTGGCTTCTAATGGTATAACGTTCATTCACAGTTTCGTGAATATCGGCCAAGTGGTTCAGATGTTAAAAAGAGGGAAACAAGCAGATGACTTCATGATTTCGTAAGGTAACTTCTTTCCCAAAGAAAGGAAAATAAGATACAGATACGTAACTTCTGCAATTAGAATTTCACATCTGCTATTTTCATCCAAAAGCTGTCTGTCTGTCTGTGACACTTTCTTAAATTCTGTCTAGTGTTAACATTCCGACGAAGGCCAGTGAAGGGTAGGTCCATGATGTCTTCGATAAATAATATCGCTCCTTGTCACGTGACCGACCGCCTTCGGTGAGAGAGACTACGTGTAACGAAGGAACAAGCAGCTTAATTAATTAAACTCCGATGACTGTCTTCCGGAACCCCCACTTCCGGCCGCAATTTGACTGTCCCGACCGAGGCTGTGGATTATTCTTACAAGACCAATGGAAAATAATGAAAACTAGACTCGAAGTGTCATTAGTCCTGTCTGTTGAAATATTTCCAAATCCCCTTCCAATGGCGACGGAGGCAGTATGACCTCTGAAACGTTGGTAAACATCGACCATACTACACGGCGCAACAACCCAGAAGACAGAAATCTTCATACTCTGATGACGGAGGCAGTATGACCTCTGAAACGTTGGTAAACATCTACCAGACTACACAGCGCAACAACCCAGAAGACAGAAATCTTCATACTCTGATGACGGAGGCAGTATGACCTCTGAAACGTTGGTAAACATCTACCAGACTACACAGCGCAACAACCCAGAAGACAGAAATCTTCATACTCTAATGACGGAGGCAGTATGACCTCTGAAACGTAGGTAAACATCTACCAAACTACACAGCGCAACAACCCAGAAGACAGAAATCTTCATACTCTGATGACGGAGGCAGTATGACCTCTGAAACGTTGGTTAACATCTACCAGACTACACAGCGCAACAACCCAGAAGACAGAAATCTTCATACTCTGATGACGGAGGCAGTATGACCTCTGTAACGTTGGTTAGCATCGACCAGACTACACAGCGCAACAACCCAGAAGACAGAAATCTTCATACTCTGATGACGGAGGCAGTATGACCTCTGTAACGTTGGTTAGCATCGACCAGACTACACAGCGCAACAACCGAGAAGACAGAAATCTTCATACTCTGATGACGGAGGCAGTATGACCTCTGTAACGTTGGTTAACATCGACCAGACTTTACAGCGCAACAACCCAGAAGACAGAAATCTTCATACTCTGATGACGGAGGCAGTATGACCTCTGAAACGTTGGTTAACATCTACCAGACTACACAGCGCAACAACCCAGAAGAAAGAAATCTTCATACTCTGATGACGGAGGCAGTATGACCTCTGAAACGTCGGTAAACATCGACCAGACTACACAGCGCAACAACCCAGAAGACAGAAATCTTCATACTCTGATGACGGAGGCAGTATGACCTCTGAAACGTTGGTTAACATCTACCAGACTACACAGCGCAACAACCCAGAAGACAGAAATCTTCATACTCTGATGACGGAGGCAGTATGACCTCTGAAACGTCGGTAAACATCGACCAGACTACACAGCGCAACAACCCAGAAGACAGAAATCTTCATACTCTGATGACGGAGGCAGTATGACCTCTGAAACGTTGGTTAACATCTACCAGACTACACAGCGCAACAACCCAGAAGACAGAAATCTTCATACTCTGATGACGGAGGCAGTATGACCTCTGAAACGTTGGTTAACATCTACCAGACTACACAGCGCAACAACCCAGAAGACAGAAATCTTCATACTCTGATGACGGAGGCAGTATGACCTCTGAAACGTCGGTAAACATCGACCAGACTACACAGCGCAACAACCCAGAAGACAGAAATCTTCATACTCTGATGACGGAGGCAGTATGACCTCTGAAACGTTGGTTAACATCTACCAGACTACACAGCGCAACTACCCAGAAGACAGAAATCTTCATACTCTGACGACGGAGGCAGTATGACCTCTGAAACGTTGGTAAACATCTACCAGACTACACAGCGCAACAACCCAGAAGACAGAAATCTTCATACTCTGATGACGGAGGCAGTATGACCTCTGAAACGTTGGTAAACATCTGCCTTTTGAAGGCAAAGAAATGATTGGTCGTCAAATGTCCACCGATGATAGCGATTCGATGACATTCTGATGATGATTTTTGAAAAGGAAGAATACAGTTTAGAGTCCCACTCAAGCCATGGATATTTTTCCGCGTTTTTCTGTGTTGTGCTGTCCTGCGACAGGCCGATCCCTCATCCAAGGAATCCTACCGAATGTGTATAGATTAATCCAACGAAAAGTTGGGACTCGCAGTGCTCAGGAACTTGAAGAACGGGTCGTTGCCAGTATCCCCAGTTGCCAGTTTAATGTCCTCATGGGATTTTGGGCGAACTGGTTTCGATGTCAGTCGGGTCCGGAGTCTGTCGTGGAACTTGGAGGGAACGGAGGTCTCTTTCTTGTTCCACAGAACCAAACAAGTTCTCTTAATACTCGCGCACGAAGTCAGGATAATTTCAAATATATTTTCAAAAGAATTAAAGGCGATGAAAAGCATTTTTAGAAAATCCATGGATTCAGTGAAGAAATTAGCTATAATAATGAGGCAAGTTAATACGGAATTAATTTTTCATGTGAATATACGACAAAGTAAACAAATAGTCAATGTGTATTGTTTGCAACAAGCGTAGCATTGTTCATAATGTTTCTACTTGCTACTACATAAAACAATATTTTAATATTTTCCGTCAAATCACAATTTTAATAAGATAATAAAATATAAAATATTTAAAATATCATTTCACGTTCCGCATCGAATGATCGATTTACAATTTTAAATATTTTATATTTTATTATCTTATTAAAATTGTGATTTGACGGAAAATATTAAAATATTAACCTAATTCACAATATTACGCAAATATACTACCTTACATAAAACAAATTAACATGGAGTTGAAGCAATGTTAGGAGAAATATTTGAATTTGGTTGTATTACAATATTTCTGTTCTCCCGTTGAATTCACTGCACGTGTTTACAGTCCAAGGTCTTCGTGTTTGAAAGTGTACAGAACAAGTTTCACGTATATCCTCGTATGACCGCTTTAAAACTGTAATATCATGTCATTTTTCAATTTACAAAAATCAACAAAATATGTCAAAATATTGCTAATTACGTATCACATTCAACTTATATCCCACGTCCTTGTGTTACTAATCTGCTTTCTGGTACAATTTACTTCCCGTTCAAATTTTCTGCATGCAATTTTATTTTTCCAATTTTTCAACGCTAATCGCAAATATGGACGACTGACGACTAAACAAATGCGAGTCGTTCCATGAAAAGGTCGGATCTGCTACGACCACGTGTTAGTTTCAGCCTGGTGTTAGCGTAAGACGTTTCGGTTAGTATAAAAAGTTACAGTGGAACCACGGTTCCGGAGAATTTGACGTAAATACGTCTATACGGAAAGGAAGTTTATATATTGGCTTTATTCTAAATATTTCCTTTATACAAGCTTTACAATTGAGTAAAGTTTGATTAAGACTTTGCTTATTTACCCCCGGGGGTACGCGAAGACATCTTAGGGGGTACGTGAAATTTAAAAAAAATATATTATTTTATGATAAACACTGAATAATCAGTAATGTAATTTATTTAATTTATTTTATATGTAGATTATATACTATGTATAACTTGAATTATACGCCAACGACTTTGGGGGTACAAAGTTGAAGAGAAATTATATCTGGGGGTACGCGAACAAAAAAGGTTTAATACCACTGACGTATGCAATACGTATCGTAAAAGCTCAGGAATGCAAGATACACATAACGAACAACGTCTTGGAACAGAATTCGTTCGTAAACCGAGAGTTCCCTGTAATGATAAGGAGGGTTATATTTTTACAGTAATGTATTCATTCGTTACACATAATTTCTATATGGGCACTGACCGTTAGTTCTACAGAAATATCTGGTTCTAATACATCAAATGGCCTGGAAACAATTTTCACTGATATTTACGTCACATTTTTGCCGGCTAAAGGTTTATTGAGTCCGACTTCATTCTGCCGAGTAGACGTCGTTAGCCAAAAAATGTGTGTTGGCCCAGATAGTGGCCCAGAGTTGGCTCTGTTTCTATTAGCTGCCTCCTTCGCCTTTGTAATTTGGGGTCAGTGAGAAGTCTGACGACATTTTACTAGGACGATTTGTTTGATCTGTTTTATTTAAATTATAAACAACGTGGGGTATATTTATTACACTAGAAGTTCTCACGAGTGAAAATATAATTTTATTTTTCGATGCATGCTCACTTACGAATATATTTCTAGTATCCGTCTTTGCAGTTTATTTGAATATATATTTCTTTGTGACACTTTTTACACTGAATTGTTAAAAAGTATTAAGCTTGTGGATATTGGGTTGTGACACAGAACTATTTATTGTCAGATTTTAATGATTTGCGATAATGATTGGGTCATATTCATCATATAGTGTTCTGTCTGACGACAGGTCCATATGAACAGGATCCTTCCATCCTTTTCTCGGACTGGGACCTGTTCATATACGTTCTTGGCAGATGATCCAGAAGTGGTTTGCCATTGCCTTCTTCTGTGTGTGAATGGAGTAATTGTTGGGATGCCACGGAGGAAAACTCCGTGTTGCCTAGACCACGGCCTTGCCCAACACAAGTTATAAATTAGGGCACCGCCGGGAATCGAACCCGAGACCCCAGGATTACAAGGCCAGCGTTCTAACCTCTAGACCACCGTGGCTATAATGATTGGCTATAGTCGAATTAGATCCTAATGAAATTTTTCCGTAAAATACTTCTTATGTATGTATATCCGCCATGATTAATATTTATTACGTCAGGTGACTAATTGATTAGCCAAAGCAGTTCTGTCTTAAACAGTCGTTGGGATTCGGCATTTTATGGGTGGAGTAATTTATTTGTCACGTACATGATGGGAAGAGACATTTGCTTAGAATTTCAAGCACGAGAGTTGGAAATATCTACGTTTCGGTGAGATAGTCCATCGAGAAAGAAAGTACCTCACACAACCTCGAATGGAAAATTTCCAGTCTCAGACTCCGTTAAACGCATCAGTGTCATTACGAAAGCAGAAAACCAAGTTGGCCTTTCTGGTATCAGAGGAATTATCCATTACGAAATTTTTACTCTAAAATATCCTGGCTTCGTGTTTTGGAACGACAACGGAAAGGACCAGACATTTATTACATTTTCATGTTTTTGGCAATTGTACGAGGTGCGATCGGAAAGTTTCAAGACTGTGTCAATAGAGGGCGAACCGGATGTAGTACGAGCTTCTGCCTTTAAGGGGTGCGGCCTACATTCATAGTGAATCAGTGTGCCAGCCGGCATCATCGAATTAGCATTTGTCTCTTAGTTACAGGCGTTTTGGTAGTGCATTACACCGACCCTCCTGCGATTTCGGAATGGCGTGTGCATCAAATTTTGCCAAAGACTCGCCAAAACGGCTACGGAAACCTATGAAATGCTAAAGCATGCATTTGGGGAGTCCGCAATGGGTCGTGCACAAACTTTTGTGTGGCATTCACGTTTTAAAAATGGCCGAACCTCTGTCGATGATGACGAGCGTTCTGGACGACCATCTTCGAGCACAACGCCCGAAAATGTTACGAAAATCGACGTCGTACCATCAACGACTTGTGCGACATTGTTGGGATAGGCTATGGCACCTGTCAGCTGATTCTAAAGGAAGAACTCCACATGCGACGCCAAGGCTCCTGTCTGAGGACCAGAAGCAGAATCGACTTCTCGTTTGTCAGGAGCTCAAAGATCTTGCAAGAACCGACCCCAACTTCCTTTCTAAGCTCCGTGTGACTTCTTCCTCTTCCCAAAGATGAAAATTCAGCTAAAGGGAAGGAGATTTGAGACGATAGAAGAGATTCAGGCAGAATCCCAGATGGTGCTTGACAGGCTGACAAAGAAAGATTTCCAGGGATGCTTCCAGGCTTGGCAGCGGCGCTGGGATCGTTGTGTTCACTCCCAGGGGAACTACTTCGAGGGTGATGGATGAATTTAATACCTGAGATAAGTGTACGGGTTTTTATACGCGCAGTCTTGAAACTTTCCGATCGCACCTCGTATACTGCGTCGTGATTAATACCTCCTCTTTCACTGTTGTTTTTCTCACTCTCGCCTTTATCGCCGTGTAGTCTGGTGGAAATTTACCAACGTTTCGAAGTTCCATGCTGCCTCCATCATCAGGGCCATCTTCGGACTTGCTGCCATAAAAACCTCAAATCTTTCTTATATCCGTGTGATTTTTTCTTGTTCGTGAAACGGCCCCATTTTGAATTAAATTAAGGCATTCGGGGCTGTGTATTGAACAGGAGTGAACGACCTCTGTCTGGGGAAGGCTTCTTCCAGTAGTTATGCGCGGGTTGCGTCAGAAGGCGAGCAGTTTGAAGGTGACAGCATTTGCCAGGGCCAATGAGTGTGGATGCATTTTCTGAGGAGTCAGCGGATTGCATAAAAAGAAAGGATTAGATTAGCCCTTTGCAGTCCTTTTTAAACACAATTACTGCCCTCTGCTGGTCTATTTAAATACCACTAAGCTGTATAAATTCAACTACTATTATGAACTGGTTTGATTTTCTTTTATAACTTGCATAAAACGGAAGAAACTTTGATAAGAATGGTGAAAATATGTTCTGAGAGGATCACAGTTCCTCTTGTTTGAATGCTGACCGTGTGAAGTATTTTTCACGGACTGTACCACTGTCGCTAGTGAGACGTGTAATAAGTGGTGCCTTTCGTTAGAGAATAAAGCAAGTCCAAGGCGGTAGATAAGACTTTGGCGACTTCTAAACATCTATTATTGCATTGCAGATATACGATGTATAAGCGTTGGATTTCTTAGTATCAGAGCTATGCATCCTTTCACTCTGTTTGTGTTCGAAAGTTTAATACTAAGTTCAGCACCATAAATTTTAAACAGAACGCGAAGTGTAAACGATGAAGTCACCACATATAAAGAATGCTTGATAAGGATTGCTCAATGTATCAAAATAATTGTGAAAAATAGAATTTACTTGTAGGAAAATGGGATATTTGTTTCATAAATTTATCAGATATAAAATACTTCTATTATAAGTAAATATGTCAACTACACACCCGATGGTATTCCTTCGCTATGTGATGTATGGCAAAACAATTGGTGTGATGTCCTGGCTTCTTTTACTATTACAAGGTTCACAAAGTCTTACCAGAAAAACTTGGATAGAACTTGTGCAAAGAAGAAGGCTTGAATGATATGACACAGTTCGTAAAATACGTGGCGGACTCAGTCCGACATCGGACCAGTACTCGGATTTTTAAATGTCGGACTCAGTCCGACATCGGCCCAGTACTCGGATTGTTAAATGTCGGACTCAGTCCGACATCGGACCAGTACTCGGATTTTTAAATGTCGGACTCAGTCCGACATCGGAGCAGTACTCGGATTTTTAAATGTCGGACTCAGTTCGACATCGGACCAGTACTCGGATTTTTAAATGTCGGGCTCAGTCCGACATAGGACCAGTACTCGGATTGTTAAATGTCGGACTCAGTCCGACATCGGAGCAGTACTCGGATTTTTAAATGTCGGACTCAGTTCGACATCGGACCAGTACTCGGATTTTTAAATGTCGGACTCAGTCCGACATCGGACCAGTACTCGGATTGTTAAATGTCGGACTCAGTCCGACATCGGACCAGTACTCGGATTTTTAAATGTCGGACTCAGTTCGACATCGGACCAGTACTCGGATTTTTAAATGTCGGGCTCAGTCCGACATAGGACCAGTACTCGTATTTTTAAATGTCGGACTCAGTTCGACATCGGACCAGTACTCGGATTTTTAAATGTCGGACTCAGTCCGACATCGGACCAGTACTCGGATTTTTAAATGTCGGACTCAGTCCGACATCGGACCAGTACTCGGATTTTTAAATGTCGGACTCAGTCCGACATCGGACCAGTACTCGGATTTTTAAATGTCGGACTCAGTCCGACATCGGACCAGTACTCGGATTGTTAAATGTCGGACTCAGTCCGACATCGGACCAGTACTCGGATTTTTAATTGTCGGACTCAGTCCGACATAGGACCGCAAAGGGTTACACGAGCGACTGTCAGCTTGTCGAGCAAGGTTCTGTTCTTTGGAGTTGGATGCTTTGGATATAAACTGACATGGCTTCGGAAGTAACGCGAACATGGCGTAAGGCACACGGTTTCAAGGACAACCATCTTCAGACTCACCGTCGTCGAAACCTCAATTCGTACATGAAATGAGGTTGATTCACATTCAACGACACAGACAGTTTGAAAGATTCCCGTCGGGAAGAATCTGTCCCGTGTCATGTGACAACACAGACTCCTTCTTACTGGTTAGAAATCGATTTGTAGTGTTCGTCTTGTGATGTTATTGATACTGAGCAGTTGATACAGCTTTTGAGTGCAAACCCACTAAATTGTAGGGGAATTGGACTAACCTAGAAAAGAGCATTCCTTTACGTTGTGTGTATGTTTATTAATACAATATTGATAATTATATTATGTAGACATAAATAAAACCGCCACGGTGGTTTAGCGGTTAGAACGCTGGCCTTGTAATCCTGGGGTCTCGGGTTCGATTCCCGGCGGTGCCCGAATTTATAACTTGTGTTGGGCAAGGCCGTGGTCTAGGCAACACGGAGTTTTCCTCCGTGGCATCCCAACAATTACTCCATTCACACACAGAAGAAGGCAATGGCAAACCACTTCTGGATCATCTGCCAAGAACGTATATGAACAGGTCCCAGTCCGAGGAAAGGATGGAAGGATCCTGTTCATATGGACCTGTCGTCAGACAGAACACTAAATAAAATAAATAAATAATAGACATAAATAAACTTGTCATCGGACGACCATTCTCTTCTGAGCGCTCATTAGCGTAAACTTTCGACAAATTTTCTTGGCATTCAGTCGTACCAATAGCACAAGAAAAATAGTTCCAAACGGAACGTCGAATTGCCACGGAATTCCACTTTGGCCCGCAGTGTTTCGTTCGCATTTTTCAGAATGTCGTATGTTACCGCCTCTTAAATAATTCTGTAGGTTAGATCACGGAATCAGCGTTTTCTGCGTTCAGTTTCAAACGCCGCTATGCCGGAGACGTTTTCTGAATGATCATTGATAATTGCTGTTTGCGGATGAACATAAACAGGTTTTGCAAACGATTATAACTGTTCTTCAGGTGGAGTATAGTCTTTCATTATATCTTTTAAGTCTAGTAAGTGTCTCATTGTTCGTGAAACATCGTAATAACTCGGCTGAATCTCAGATTCTCCTTTCGGAAAGCAGTCTGGCGTATTGGTTTCAACTCGTGTTCTCCAAAACTATGTTTTTGCGTAAGAGTTGTTCAGTTTCTTGGCGAGCCGAGGTAATTGTGATAGTCGGACCTTGGAATGATAAACTTACTTAATTCATCTTGTTTGTCAGTAGAACACAAATAGTTTGTGGGGTGCTGTGGCAACAGTCAACAGATTCAGTGTTCACTTTGGAACACCACCTTGTTTACCTTATAGGAACTATATATAGACTTGGAACATGGCGAGTAATCAGCAAACAGGCGAGTCTACGCTCTTACATCGGTCAGTGAATGTGATAACTTATAAAAATGTTGCATGATTAAAATAACCACTGAGAGGCCGTCTGGCTGGAAGTAGGTCAGTCTTCTGGAAATTGGGTCTCAGCAGTACCTCATTGCAAGATTAGTGTCTCAGAAGACCCCGCGGAGGAAAATGTATTCTGTCACAACAGGGACGAGTGTTTATTTCCTAATTATAAGGCATTACTGCACCCCTCAATACCGAAATCGATATACTTGGTCAAAACTGTTGTCACGTGACATTTAATATTATTATTATTATTTATTTAGTGTTCTGTCTGACGACAGGTCCATATGAACAGGATCCTTCCATCCTTTTCTCGGACTGGGACCTGTTCATATACGTTCTTGGCAGATGATCCAGAAGTGGTTTGCCATTGCCTTCTTCTGTGTGTGAATGGAGTAATTGTTGGGATGCCACGGAGAAACCGGGGAAGCCCCCGGAGGAAAACTCCGTGTTGCCTAGACCACGGTCTTTGCCCAACACAAGTTATAAATTCGGGCACCGCCGGGAATCGAACCCGAGACCCCAGGATTACAAGGCCAGCGTTCTAACCGCTAGACCACCTCATCTTATTATTATTTAGTGTTCTGTCTGACGACAGGTCCATATGAACAGGATCCTTCCATCCTTTTCTCGGACTGGGACCTGTTCATATACGTTCTTGGCAGATGATCCAGAAGTGGTTTGCCATTGCCTTCTTCTGTGTGTGAATGGAGTAATTGTTGGGATGCCACGGAGGAAAACTCCGTGTTGCCTAGACCACGGCCTTGCCCAACACAAGTTATAAATTCGGGCACCGCCGGGAATCGAACCCGAGACCCCAGGATTACAAGTAGCCGGTTCAATCTGAATTTGTATCCATCTCAAGAAGACGTTGTCACACCCTCTCTTCTATTTTCTGCGATTTAAATTTTCATTTGCGTGAGTCATCTCTTTGGCCTTGGACATCGGGACCTCTGCCGTCAGTTTTGATAACTTTAACACAGAGATTTGTAAACGTGTTTTACAGCATCTGTCTTGAGGGGGATGGGGGGTCCATGTTCACGAGAAAACAAAACACATCACTATACCTAGTTTCTCCTCTCGTGACGCTTTGACATTCGCTGGGACACAACAGCCGATAGTTGAAGCTGTAGCAGACGGAGGAGGTCAGTGCGTGAACCACCTCGCTCGGCTGGAAGATTTGGCAACACTGCTGAGTTCGGCTTTGTATCACGTGACCCGACCGTAACCGGCCGAGGAGCGCATGAATACAGTCCCCCCCCCCCACACTCCTCAGCCTATTGCTTCGCGATCTTCTGATTTTTTTTTTGAAGCCTAGCGATAAGAGTAGTTTTTGCGGCGAAGGGCAAGGTAATGTGCACGGACTAGGAGAAAAGCCCTGCGGGGGGAATGTTTACTATCAAGTCGACTAGAGGGCTGTTGCACAGAAATTATGCCTTTTAAATAAATGTCAATACAGGAGCCGAAGTGTAGTTGGATCTTTCGACTGTTTTCCGTCTAGTATCGCGGAACGGTTCGGTTATCGTGCGGTCTGCTTTGACCACAATCTGCCGTGGTCTACGACTGCAATTGCATGGTTGCCATTTGCACAGAATATCGCTGTGACTGCTCACGTCATGTTCTAACCTACCAACCCGTCAGTTGCCTTTCGACTGTCGAAGTGCATCAAGTGTTCCTTGTTGAACACTACGAGATAGTTCGTTCGTATTTAACCCTCAAATCTGGGCATACATTTCCCGATTCTCCTATGCCACATAAATCTATAGCACCTCGTCTGATGAACCGTTTCCATGACGCAGGAAGAATGCTGGACAGAAGTTCCGGTCTACGTTCGAATGCGGCACACATGTCCAGCATTTAATGTTTTTTTTATTATCGTATTTCATTTGTTTTACAAATAGAACATGTTCATTGAGGGCATACTAGAAACAAATCGGATATATGTGAATGAAAAGAAATAAACTTTTAGCCTCAGACTTAATTTTTGTGTTGAGAAATAATTCACGTTGCAGGAAGTACTGGGCGCGTCTGTAGAAGTTGGCCAGACTGCATTCCTCTTTCCAACTACGTCATTCCATGAGTATCTATTTTTATCGAAATTGTTCACCTGCGTCACAGTGACTGGGTGAGATGTTCGGCGGTTCGAACGCTGGGGGTCAACTTGAAAAATATTTCGTGTAGGACATGTTCTTAGAATCCTGTCAAAAGATATGCCATGATTCGCGTAAGTCTGTCTACACGGGAATCACGTGGCTCCCAAAATTAGTCATTACTAGGGTTCGGATGTTCATGACCTAATAAAGCGAGAAATATGCATGCAAATATGCCCCAAAAAAGGCAAAATGTGACCTAATTTGTTATAAAAAATATTCACTAAAATTAAAAAAAAGTTTTGTATTTCAATCATGTTATTTATTTACATATTATATTACTTGATTTCATAGCAATTTAAATCAAAAACCTCAGTCGCTTTAAGTTGTAAATGCCCGAGTCATGTATTTCGCCAATAAAAATTTGAACTGCTCATTGTTCACTTTGTTAAGTTGGCAGACGCCCGTCATTTCACACAGGTCCTTTGAAAATTCCGATTATTTGTCTGATGGAGAAGTTGTTGTCGTGTTATCGAACGGAAGTCATTGCTCGCTTTGATGACCGGTTTGTCGGCTCAAATTATTTTTGTTTCGCCGTATCGCAATGTTGTTGCACATTAAATCGCTTACCAGCTGTAAACTTTAACTTCACAAAGTTTACAGAACAGAATTGTACCATCAGAACTAAAATATTCCTCGCCGAAATCTTTAACAAAACCTCTTAATTTCGCACTTTCAGAACACTTCACTTTCGTCATCTTAACCAACCGAAGGATTCACTGTAAGTGTCTGAGAAATGTAGTTACAAGTAAAAGTTTATACATAAAATATAACCAAAATATGCATTTTATCCTCAAAATATAACCAAAATAAGCATTTTATCCTCAAAATGTAACCCAAATATGCATTTTATCCTCAAAATATAACCAAAACATGCATTTTATCATCTAAATGTAACCAAAATATGCATTTTATCCTCAAAATATAACCAAAATATGCATTTCACCCTCAAAATATAACCAAAATATGCATTTCATCCCCTAAATGTACCAAAATATGCATTTTATCCTCAAAATATAACCAAAACATGCATTTTATCATCTAAATGTAACCAAAATATGCATTTTATCCTCAAAATATAACCAAAATATGCATTTCATCCTCAAAATATAACCAAAATATGCATTTTATCCTCTAAATGTAACCAAAATATGCATTTTATCCTCAAAATATAACCAAAATATGCATTTTATCCTCAAAATATAACCAAAATATGCATTTCATCCTCAAAATATAACCAAAATATGCATTTTATCCTCTAACTGTAACCAAAATAAGCATTTTATCCTCAAAATATAACCAAAACATGCATTTTATCCTCAAAATATAACCAAAACATGCATTTTATCCTCAAAATATAACCAGAATAAGCATTTTATCCTCAAAATATAAACAAAATATGCATTTAACTACAAATGTGACCGAACACATAAAAATTACCTAAATATGCATTTATATGCAAAATAAATACAGACTAATTGTGATTAGAATAACTCAACTAGTGTTTCATTTTAGTTTAGAATAAAAATAGAAGCTTAAAAAACTATACGTCATGAACATCCGAACCCTAGTCATAACGGTCGGCGTGAATGCGGGAAAAATGAAAATGGTTCATGTAGCAAAACGTGCAAGTGCGTCGGAATGTTTGCTTCGGTGGGCGGGAGTCCTGCAGGACCGGATGTGGCCGATGCTACGTAAGCCAGAGTCTTGGTATGCCTGCAGCTGGAGGAGGAAGACGGCGTTTGTGTGTACAATAATAACCGGGAACATTACAAGCTCAGCATCCAGCATCTCTCTCTCTCTTCGTGACCGGACAAGGAAATTAACTTCCTGAACAGAACAAATCGTCAGCAGATTCAGACATGAATTGTTCGTGGCAATCTTTCAACTAGTTTGTCCGACTCTTTCTGCTATAGTTGTTTGCGGCCGTGGTTCGATTTCCGAAAGGGGTAGAACCTGTGCGAATTTATCTTTGAAGGCAGATCACCTTGGTAGGGATAATTTAACCCTTGAGACTTTTAATTGGCGTGAAAACCTGAAATCCTACATTTCTTGGCTTGACATTCGTAATGGAAAAACCCTTCAAAAATATCGAGATCTTCACTTGTAATTTTCATTAATTTCCTTGTATTAAATACCGAAACTATAACAGATTTTCATGTTCTTTTGTCCTATTCTGGCTAGCAAATTATCGAACGAACTTTTTCTAACTAGATGGCTTACGGAACCCGAAGGTTCATCACCGAATTAACCAAAGCCCTCCACCGGACCCTGTCCTGGGCCAACGAAATCCAGTCTCCTTCAACTCCTATCTCCCATAGATCCCGCCTGAGATTATCCTCCCATCTACGTCTAGGTCTCTCCAGAGGTCTCTTCCCCTCAGGCTTCCCAAATAGTGGACCCAACCAACCAGATGGCTTACGGAACCCGAAGGTTCATCCCCGAATTAACCAAAGCCCTCCACCGGACCCTGTCCTGGGCCAACAAAATCCAGTCTCCTTCAACTCCTATCTCCCACAGATCCCGCCTGAGATTATCCTCCCATCTACGTCTAGGTCTCTCCAGAGGTCTCTTCCCCTCAGGCTTCCCAAATAGTGGACCCAACCAACCAGATGGTTTAGGGAACCCGAAAGGTTCATCACCGAATTAACCAAAGCCCTCCACCGGACCCTGTCCTGGGTCAACAAAATCCAGTCTCCTTCAACTCCTATCTCCCATAGATCCCACCTGAGATTGTCCTCCCATCTACTTCTAGGTCTCCCCAAGGGTCTCTTCCCCTCAGGCTTCCCGACCAATACCCGTTTCTTATTAAATTCAGAATTTTTAATAAAAAGAACCTTGTGTTGAAAGGTAGGATGATTAATGACTTGGGAACAGCATTGAAAATTTTTCACGTAATATCTCGACATTTTCCTGACGAAAAGAAGGAATCCACGAGACACTTCTGTAAAAATCTGCGGTTTCTGGACCGAACGTGGATCCTCCAGAACACGAAGCACGAATATTAACCATTCGGCTGCCACATTCAGCGTTGTGCCACGTCAGTTTATTCAGTGGAATAAATCGATTTTGATTCAGTGGAATAAATCGATTTTGATTCAGCGGTATAAATCGATTTTGATTCAGTGGAATAAATCGATTTTGATTCAGTGGAATAAATCGATTTTGATTCAGTGGAATAAATCGATTTTGATTCGTGGTATCTCGAACAGAAAGCAACAGAACATCGTAATCTGTGGCAGCAAAGTTGTATCCAATGTATTTATCTCATTGTGAATTCATTTTACAAAATTTACCGAAATTTCTTCGAAACTATCTTTTTAAATTTCGGACTCAGTCACTGCAGGATATGTCAAAATTGTTATCTTTTTATTTCCACAGACTTTCTTATCAGATGACAGTGTCAACTCAAACAAAGGCTTTTGAATCATCTTGTTACAACATCGTCAGTTAATACAAAGAGATGTTAACAGATTAAGGAGACTTACTGTTGCAAAACATATATAGTCCTTGTGTTTGTGCGATAAAATAGTTCGACGAATCGTTTACAGAGTGACGTCACACAATATTTACCTTCATTCACTCTGCTTTACACGGGCAGACAGTCTTACGTCGAGTCCAGGTCGAGTCAGTTTTTTTTTTGATTGCAATTGCAAATGTATTACTTGAGTACAGATTTTTTGTACGTTAAATTTGTCGGGACATAACTCCAAGGTTACTCACCTTTTTGTTTAATTCTTGGCTTATAAACTAGATTTTATACAAAATTTATAGTTAGACCCGTGTGTGTGTGATCTGTCTGCTTACCAGATTTAAAATGTCTGATTCCAAGGGCCTGTTGGTTATTGCCGTCAAACCGAGAGCTAAATGTAGATTTCTGTTCTCAGTATTCTATTGTTTTACTTTCTACAAAAGGGTTTTATCAGGAAGTCGTGTTATTCAAAGGTCTATTGTCATACCAACACACCATTAGCCATGGTGGTCTAGCGGTTAGAACGCTGGTCTTGTAATCCTGGGGTCTCGGGTTCGATTCCCGGCGGTGCCCGAATTTATAACTTGTGTTGGGCAAGGCCGTGGTCTAGGCAACACGGAGTTTTCCTCCGTGGCATCCCAACAATTACTCCATTCACACACAGAACAAGGCAATGGCAAACCACTTCTGGATCATCTGCCAAGAACGTATATGAACAGGTCCCAGTCCGAGAAAAGGATGGAAGGATCCTGTTCATATGGACCTGTCGTCAGACAGAACACTAAATAATAATAAGATGAGGTGGTCTAGCGGTTAGAACGCTGGCCTTGTAATCCTGGGGTCTCGGGTTCGATTCCCGGCGGTGCCCGAATCTATAACTTGTGTTGGGCAAGGCCGTGGTCTAGGCAACACGGAGTTTTCCTCCGTGGCATCCCAACAATTACTCCATTCACACACAGAAGAAGGCAATGGCAAACCACTTCTGGATCATCTGCCAAGAACGTATATGAACAGGTCTCAGTCCGAGAAAAGGATGGAAGGATCCTGTTCATATGGACCTGTCGTCAGACAGAACACTTAAAAAACAACAACAACACACCATATGAGAGCTGGTCCCACCTAAAGATCGTGATTCTGCCTTTGTTGTGTTTCCAACTGTAAAAATTCAAACGTAAAAGATGGGGCTGGTTCTAATGACGTGTCGTTTGTACCAAATTTATGAACATTGGTCTGTTGGTAAAAGATCTGAGAGGTGGGTTGACCGATGAACAATTTTTTTTATCGTTTTCGCCTGAATGTCTAGAAAACACGGATCGTGGTACTAATGTTTGCGTAGGGTTCGTAAATATGTTGGGTAAATCAGTTAATGTCAAACTAGTTTAATGGAACGTAGCCCTTGTTGAGAAACTGATAGTCGCTGAGCTAGTGAAGGCATTTCCCATGTGTTACGGAACCGGAAGGCTCGGTACCTTGTTCACAAGAGCCCGCCACTGGTCCGTATCCTGAGGCAGATGAATCCAATCCATCCCGCCCCATCCAATGCCTCCAAGATCCGTCAGATTCTCGACACAAGCCGTAGGTTGTAAATTGGCCATCTTCAAAAGCACCAATACGTAGGCTGTACTGGGTCCTTCTCATTTTATTTGCAGAGGAAATCGGTGTAGAATCTCAGGAAATTCTGTAAACTCACAGTGCGAAGTGTAGACTCTACTTAGGAAGATGTATGAAACTCCCTGTCAAGATAAAGCCCGAAGTGAAAATAAAATATATAGTAGCATTCTCACTTCGTTACAAACAAGAATTATTATATACGTTTAACATTGCCGTCTATAAATAATTCATGTCTTGCGTGTAACACGTCACCACGTGTTTCAGGCTGATTGGCCCATCTTCAGATATTTATTGTTCTTTTTTAACGCACTCTTGCACTGTTGAACGTGCTGGGTCGTGGTCCTCAAGTTACCAAGTTTTATGCCTTGGTGTTTCGTGTCCAAAAAAGAGGTTGTAGCCATTTTAATGTGTTACATATTGTGAACTCTGTCGGATTTTAATCAAATGAGTAGTCTTCGTGAGGGTCTATATTTTATTCCAGTCGTAACGAATTCTGTTAACACTCTGTACAGAAAATGTTCAAGACATTTCAATATATTATAGTCGGCGCAGTAGTTTATGGCCGGTGGAATTTTCAAGGGGAAGGCTAGGAGCGAGTCTCGGACTGAACGCCCAAACAAAAGAAATACACTGACCGTGCCACCACAGGTACACAGAGTAGGCCCGTCCGCCAGCTCCGCTAGCTTCTCCACCGGCCAAAAACCATTTACTTTTAACTTAAAAGAACGAACACTGTAAATGCAGCTCAGAGTTAGAAAGAGTCAAGAATGATCAAGAGACACCTGAAGAATGGACTGATAAGCCCGAAACGTGTAGTAATGTGATACACGCAAGGCGCGAAGTATTTGTTACGTGAATAATGAACATAAAATATTAGTTCACAGTATGACGCTCTAGTACAAGGTACGAGACTGGTTTATAATCTCAGAACTAAAAATAAGACTGGTTCTTGTTCTCCGGATCTCACGTGTTACACCATTAGGAAGTGTCGTGATGTTCCAGTAGGTAAGGAAAGGCGCAGGGTTGCCAACGGGACGAACATTGAGAGCGAGTTTCAAAATCACGACACCTTATTAATAGCTCGCCACACTCTTATTAATAGCAGCATTTCTGCGACCTTGAAGTTACTCTTGATTCTGCTGCTGAGAGAGAGATAGCAGGCAAGTTCTGTCAGAGATTCCTGGGATTTTATAGGAACGCGACGTGTCGTATCGCTGACTGCAACTGCGAATCTGACTCATTCATTTTGAGAGACGATGAAGTCTGTATAGCGACCTTTAAGACTGCTCTCAAGATTAGTGAGATCGGTCACAACTTGATGGTTAATTTAATGGAGATACTTATGTTGACAAACACAGAGGCTTTTCAAAAACATCTTTGCCTGTGTTCTTGATAAATGCCTGTTCATATTTCTTGTATTTAAACTATCCTTTGAAAGAACTTTACCACGTACAAGACACAGTGAGCGTTCTTCTACGTTCGCGAGTTGATGAGTAAAACAGAACGTCAGAAAAGCTGATATTTTCACGGTTTTTTTAAAAAAACGTTTTTTAAACATGGGCAGAATCATTTTTTAACTCCCAGCGAGTTTAAACAGCGTAAAGGCGATTCTGACTGAGACCACGAAGA
This sequence comes from Zootermopsis nevadensis, assembly GCF_977971745.1. Taxonomy (NCBI): domain Eukaryota; kingdom Metazoa; phylum Arthropoda; class Insecta; order Blattodea; family Termopsidae; genus Zootermopsis; species Zootermopsis nevadensis. The sequence continues at coordinate 15,226,379 of NW_028259143.1, forward strand.
TTTATAATAATCTGAGCTTTAAAACTCGCGTTTTACACACGTCCAAGAAAAACAACCAACAATCACAAGATCTTCAGTTCCTTTACAGAACACCACCCGCATATGTTATTGCTCAGACTGCCCAATCGTTGGCTTCTCGTGCTACATAATCACTACTAGTAACTTCATATGAACTGGTTTGGGAACCACTTTTATGGATTTCGTCGGTGGTGATCCGGACTTGTCCACTTAAAATTATGTGTTGTCAGGACTTTTTCCATCGACTGTTTTTTTTAAAAAAATTCACGACGTTTCGGAGGCAGGTTCTGTCTCCGTCTTCGCGTGAGACAGACGGCTAGTAGCCCGAGAAGAATTCATCGTAAAACTAGCCAGCGAATTCGTGCTCTCATTATTATCGTTTATAGTGGACAGTAGACAAATTTTAAACAGGCTCACAATTTTCATACAAGATACAGATATAACGTTCATGTGCCAAACACTAAATATCAAAAATGAGTTTACTCTATTGGAATTAAGCTATTCTACATTTTCCTCCCTCCTCCCACTATAAGAAGTCCGAAATACAGTATTTATTTTATTTATTTGGTGTTCTGTCTGACGACAGGTCCATATGAACAGGATCCTTCCATCCTTTTCTCGGACTGGGACCTGTTCATATACGTTCTTGGCAGATGATCCAGAAGTGGTTTGCCATTGCCTTCTTCTGTGTGTGAATGGAGTAATTGTTGGGATGCCACGGAGGAAAACTCCGTGTTGCCTAGACCACGGCCTTGCCCAACACAAGTTATAAATTCGGGCACCGCCGGGAATCGAACCCGAGACCCCAGGATTACAAGGCCAGCGTTCTAACCGCTAGACCACCGTGGCTCTTAACATGTAGTGGGTATTATTTTTTATTAGAAACAAGTGTTGAATTTGTGCTATTACGTGTATTAACTGGTGTATTAAGGCGAATTTAAAGGCATTCAGAAACGTTCTTGTAGTTTCAATTACTGATACCAGGTGCGTGAGCGCTGCTTGTGTGTCGCTGAGGGTGTTTTGAAAAATAAACGTAAGATGTCACCCTTGTCGTACTTAACCTCAAACAGTTGATGCTACTGGTACACAGACTAAAAATACGAAGCTGGTATATGTCAGAGGAATTGAATTCTATGTTCACGAATACGTCTTTATTCACTCCCGTTTTCAGTACTTACAATCAGCACTGAGTGAGTTATCTTTACGCACTCCCTCTTCGCCACTCTCCATCCCCTCTTTTACTAATGGCGTAACTATTACGTCTTCGTTTCGTTCCGTATTAGCAAGGCACATCTGAATCTAAATGCGGAGTGGCTTTTTATCTGACCGTCAGTCATACGCCGGGTGCCGGCAGGACGAGTTGTTAGTGTTCAAGGTTGTTGAAAGTTTGCGTGTTTTTTGTGAAGTTTTAGAATACGTAAGTGATGCTTCATGTCAAAATCCAAAGTGACGAAAGACTAAATTAATTGTGTTGAATCAGACAGAAGCATTTCCGTGTAAATGTGAAGTTTGAACCTAGTAAATAGTGACACGCCTTCGTAAATATTAAATTGTTTCCCTTGTGCGAAATTACATCATACTGTGAAAGGTATTATTATTATTACACATGCTGTGCTGTTTGACGAGGTAAGTGAATACTCTGACTTCTTTCGGTCCCATGAGAGTTTTGTCAGTTATTAATTACGTTACAAATTCCGATATTCTTACTTAGATACTCTGGCGACCCGTTCTTCAGTGCCTTGAGCATCTGAAGCACATTCTTTTTAATGTTTTACCTCAATTCAAAAATCTCGGGAATGAACATGATCATTGCCCCGAACAGCTGTAAATTGTCAGTCATTGGATTAATTTTCATTTAAAAAAATATGCCCGGCTTATTCTGCAGTATATTTTTTATTTGCTTCAATGAAAAATGTTATTAATGTGTCTTATGTATTTATTACGGTGGTCTAGCGGTTAGAACGCTGGCCTTGTAATCCTGGGGTCTCGGGTTAGATTCCCGGCGGTGCCCGAATTATAACTTGTGTTGGGCAAGGCCGTGGTCTAGGCAACACGGAGTTTTCCTCCGGGGGCTCCTAACAATTACTCCATTCACACACAGAAGAAGGCAATGGCAAACCACTTCTGGATCATCTGCCAAGAACGTATAAGAACAGGTCCCAGTCCGCGAAAAGGATGGAAGGATCCTGTTCATATGGACCTGTCGTCAGACAGAACACTAAATAATAATAAGATGAGGTGGTCTAGCGGTTAGAACGCTGGCCTTGTAATCCTGGGGTCTCGGGTTCGATTCCCGGCGGTGCCCGAATTTATAACTTGTGTTGGGCAAGGCCGTGGTCCCGGTTTCTCCGTGGCATTCCAACAATTACTCCACTTTCGTCATCATCTCGCAAAATGGGGGTCACAGCAGGAGCGTTAAATGTCGCTGTCTCGATCGAACCCATGTACTGATGGGTCGTGAATTTTGCTAACCACCAATGCACACCAAGCTGAATGGTGTGTATTGGACACGAAAAAGAAATTGGCATTCTACATTAAAAATTTCACAAATACCGCAAGACTCTTACTGCCTTAATATTTGTTGAAAATGGTGTTTGGTCGTGAAGGCATTACTCACGATCTGATTTTGGGCGTCGTATGTATTTGTGATAAAATGAACTTCGGCAGTTGTTGACATGTGAAATTTTGTAAACCTGAAGTTTTCCCTTTCTTTGTCAAATAATTTCGCTAATTGCACTTTGAATTTTTTTATGTTTTCCATAAATTTTCCAGTATCTTGTTCGGGCCTAATTAAGATAACTAATTGTTGTACCAATTGAAAGCTTTGAAGTGATGTTTTATGAATCCAGTCTGTCTTTGCATTTTAAATCGTTGTTTTCGTACCTTGTTATCTTGATTCTGATAATTTAACTGTTTTTAATTTAATTTGTTGGCGTCGCTGAGCCCCCCGGTACTTTGTCATATTACGTATTTTCTATTTGATCTTAAATTTTGTCATTCCTTGGTGTTTCAGTTCCTTGGACTCTGGCCAGAATGTTAGCTCCTATCTACGTTGTGTAATTTTGGAAATCTGGAATTAAATTTCGGGGTAATTTTGGGTCAGGAATGGGTCGATGAGGTACTCTGGACACAGGAACAGGGAGGGAGCGAGATATGTGTGGCTACTTTGGTTGTCTCCTACGTCTGTATGCTTAACAAAGCTCATGAGATATATTGTGACAAATATACATATATTTTGTAACTACAGGTTACAGAAATGTTGTTTTTGAACACCATTATGAAAGATTACAGTAAACCTCATAGATAATACAACTGGGGATACGTGGGACGATCCGTTCTTCAAGTTCCTGAACACTGAGGGTCCCAACTTTTACGTTGGTTTTGATCTATAGACATTCGGTAGGACTCCTTGGATGAGGGATCGGCCTGTCGCAAGGCCTCAAACTGTACACAGGACAGCACAACACAGAAAAACGCGGACAAAAATCCAGAAAACTCTTTACTTCAATGAAATATAGCGGGTTTAGTAATTAAAATACTGAAATTACTTTTTCCTTTAAATTACATGTAGTTATTTACAGTTTGGGAAGCCTGATTTATAGATTCTCAGTGTGACGACAGGTCCATATGAACAGGATCCTTCCATCCTTTTCTCGGACTGGGACCTGTTCATATACGTTGTTGGCAGATGATCCAGAAGTGGTTTGCCATTGCCTTCTTCTGTGTGTGAATGGAGTAATTGTTGGGATGCCACGGAGGAAAACTCCGTGTTGCCTAGACCACGGCCTTGCCCAACACAAGTTATAAATTCGGGCACCGCCGGGAATCGAACCCGAGACCCCCAGGATTACAAGGCCAGCGTTCTAACCGCTAGACCACAAATGTCAGTTTCTACAGTTCGAGTTTAAACTTCAGTTCTTTATAGTAACATGATTGCTGTCATACTATGAAACAGTGACAAATTATGATTTGTAACTTTTCAGCAAAATATTTGGGAAATTCACTATAAGATTACATGGCTGTTTCTAGAGTTGATTCACTATCTATCTATCTATCTATCTATCTGTACACTATGTTATCTATGTTGCTGTCTTCCAGTCTACGTTAATTCTTTATTATGTTCTCAGTCCCTCACTCTGCTTTGTAGCAGCTCATACTTGGCACATTACTCATGAATTTTCGTACTTGTGGGTTATCGGGACACATCGCTATAAAAATAGGTTAGGTTAGGTTATGTTATGTTAGGTTAATGTGTGTGGATAAATTACATATACTTGAAAGTTATTATATTTTATTTGGATATGCGTGAGATGTTAATTGTTGTTAAAACCTGTCGCCGGAGGCCAAAATTCACTTATAGATTTTATAATCGTTTTAAAAATATCGCCGTTATCATTTGTACGCCGTCACATGAACAACCGAGTATACGGGTATGCTTTACGCATGCGCAGTTTTCCGTCCAATCCAAATCCAGATATTCGACTCTACCGTTTTGTGTCCCCATAACCAACAAGTACCTGAGTTTTTGACAATCAGAAGTTTTTAATTTCTGTTTAGTCAAACTTGTTGTATTGCACCCGAAATAATCAGTTTTATGTTTTGATAAGTATTATAATTAAGGGTGGGTGACCATTTCATGTAGCTCATATGGTCTGGAGTTTTCAGTTCTGTGTACATGTTCAGGTTGTGCACTCAAGTCCATAGTTAAATATGTTTTCATTTATCAGCAGAATTTCTGTCAGTAGCTGTGACATCATCCTGCTGATTTTATTACGCATAAAATTCTTTCCCCATTTCAGTTGTTGCAGGAGACAGCAATTTTCCTTATTTTGCGTTCAGGCTTCACAAATTTTCCATTCTCAACCACGAGTTTCTTGAAAGTCTAAACTGTGTAATTTGAGGCTTTGAACTTTGTTTGATTTTTTTCCTATTGGAACAGGAAAAACTGTAAAATTTGATTTTTTTACTCTTTTTTCCTGTTCTGTGAAACATTTCTTCCAACCGTTATCACTTCAGTGTCACCTGAACTGTATTGCCACCACCGGAGTCGAAAAAAATTGATATTTTTGAATTGTCCTTTGACTTTTTTTTTAAAAAATGTCTTTGGATACTTCACTTGGGACAACTTTCTGGTGGAAAGTGATGGCTCCTGTAATGATTCCAGAGTTTTGTTCGAGGAAGAAACAAAGTAGGCCTGCTCAATTTTTGTAACTTTCCAAGTCGTCTTTTTTTGTCATATTGTGAGCTTGAAGAGACACCTGCTTCATTTTCAAAACTTTTGGCAAGTTTGCAATAGTTTGCATTGATTGGTTGCCCTTACAGAATACCAGGAATCTGTTTTTGTGGAGCGTAACACAGGTTTCAGGTATTTTATTGGAACTTTCCCTGTGACTTTTAACACATTTGGCTGTTTGACACTTGTAGTTAAAATGAGATGGTAAAGTTGCGTCATATTGTGATATAATATTATTTAAATCTTGTCCATCTAATCACAATAAATTCTTATTAAATATTAAAATATTACAATAATTAACATTTAAAATATTTAAAATATTAAATGATGTTCTTTATCGAAATATTCTAATGTAAATCGAATATCAATAAATTCTTATTAAATATTAAAATATTACAATAATTAACATTTAAAATATTTAAAATATTAAATGATGTTCTTTATCGAAATATTCTAATGTAAATCGAATATCAATAAATTCTTATTAAATATTAAAATAATTAACATTTAAAATATTAAATGATGTTCTTTATCGAAATATTCTAATGTAAATCGAATATTTCGATAAAGAACATCATTTAATATTTTAAATGTTAATTATTGTAATATTTTAATATTTAATAAGAATTTATTGTGATTAGACGGACAAGATTTAATATATATATACTTGTAGTTAAAAGTTGAAAAGAAATAAAAATTAATTTTGCATTTGACAAGATCAATGCAGAACTTGCCACACTAAGAAATGCAACTTAAGCGGCCCATCCACGTACGAGTCTGACTCGGCGAGCCGGGCTCGGATATCATTTCACCACGCATGCCTAGCAGACTCGGCTCGTGACACCCCCACACACAAACGAGTTTGGCTCGATGGAACCCGAGCCGAGCCGAGCCAGACTCGTACGTGGATGGGCCAGTTAGACTAACTGCTGGAATCGGTTGTGAACTGAAAGGTTAGACGAGTCATGTTGGCCTTGAGGTTGTCTGTACCAATTCAGTAGTGGCTTTTCTTATGACCTGATGATGAAATGAGTCGAACATGCACTTGTGTGTCTCCATGTTATGTTCATGGTTCTTCTTCAGATAAGTTTAACCCCACACACACAACATGATGCAAAAATTTCACTCTGGGATTGACGTTAAAACAGACTATGCATCTGGCCGATGTTCAGTTTGAAGTCCGAAAGTGAATTTATGTTTTCAAACAGATTTGTGAATGTTCTTTCTACTGTGCTTGTACGAACAGGCACAAGGGAGTGACCATTTTTAACATTATATCACATTATAATATATTTAGGAATTATGTGAGAAATGCCTTGTTATAAATCAGTGGTATTAAACCTGGGGTACGTGAAATTTAAAAAAAAAAAGTTATAGTGGAACCACGGTTCCGGATAATTTGACGTAAATACGTCTATACGGTAAGGAGTTTATATATTGGCTTTATACATTTTAGAGTATCAACATATCGTGGAAACACCATATCTATACAAGATTTTGATCTAGTAGTACTACATTGAGGATTTGACATCAACATTAAGACAAACGTTTTCTCCATAAATGTGAGAAAGCTTTGATTTTCCTATCAAATCTAAAAATTCTTGACGATGGTGAAGAGTCAATTGAATAAAAATTTCCTTGGATAGGGATTAGCTCTAACTAGTGGGCCCAACTGTGTATGAACCTGAAGACGGAGATAGAGTCCCATCTCCGAAACGTCGTTTTACGTTTTATATTTACTAGACGATGGATAATATCCAAGAAAGGTCCTGAGATAGGGATTAGCTCTATCTTGTGGGCCCAACTGTGTAGGAACCTGAAGACGGAGATAGAGTCCCATCTCCGAAACGTCGTTTTACGTTTTATATTTACTAGACGATGGATAATATCCAAGGAAATTTTTATTCAATTTGATTTTCCTCCTTCTTTAAAATAATGTTAAAATCTCCTGCCAATATTATGGGCATTGTATTACGATTTTCTGTGTCCATAACTGAAAACGTTTTTGTATAATTTCTCAAATGACTCAAAATAAGTTTGTGGTTACAATTAAAACTTTTTCACCATTGACCATACCCTCTGGAGTTCATTATTTAATACTTTAATTTTTTTATGTTCCCTGCACTGTCTCATATATTCTACGTTATGGAGTCCTTTTGCTTCAAGGTCAGCCATCTTGTACATAGTATGACGCAACAAACTAACGCAACAATAGATTTCTTAATAAATCTTATATAAGGTAAGTAATTGTGATATTGTAAAACGTTTTTACCAGCACAAAATTATCTACTGTACGACGCACTTCTACAAGCGATTCACAGCAGAGCTCTTTCCGCAATAACGAAAGCGGATTGTTGACGGCAGTAATGTAACACGACAATGCCGAGTAAACAGATGACGTTTCGTAGGTAACATAACAATGCATACAAGCTGACCATTGTTGTCAGTCCATATTTACAAATTGTTGATATGGATCTTACACGTTTTCCTTTCACTTGTTTGCTGAAAGACCCTTCCGTATAGACGTATTTACGTCAAAAAGAATTATTTTGTGATCAACACTGAATAATCGATAATGTAATTTATTTAATTTATTTTAGATATAGATTATATACTATATATAACTTGAACTGTACACCAACAACTTTGGGAGTACAAAGTTGAAGTGAAATTATATCTGGGGGTAGGCGAACAAAAAAGGTTGAATACCACTGTTATAAATAAATGGACTCTACATGTTTAATGCATGTGAACAGAAGTGCATTTCAGAAGAAGATGAAATAATAAATGGACCATCATTAATGCTAAGATATTTACATTTTTCATTAAAATCATTTTTGTTTAGATTGAACTGATATTTTAAAACCTAACCTAAAATTTCAGGCTGGTTGATCAAGCAATCCAGGCTGCAGTTGGAGAAGGCAGCCTGCATCTGTTTACTGATGCCAGCATCCATACTGCACCACACAAGACACCTATAGAATCCGGTGGACCAGCTGAAGTGGTGGCAGCACCCGCTAGCAGCCATAAAAATCAGCACCAGCACCGGAAGAGGAAGGAACGCCACGAGAGCTTCAACTCCCAGAGTCAAGAGAGGAAGGTTATAAGGTACTTGCCAAGAGTTTGTTGCCTCTGGAAGTTTATCATAGGACCAATCCTTGTGAATTGTAGGGTTTTCGGACCTTGTTCTCTGTCTGATGTTATAAAAGACACGACATTTTGAGGACTGGATCTGTCCTCGTCTTCAGGCGTAGCGAAGGCGGCGCCTACTCTGTGGATTCCATTAGAATGAGCTAACCCCAATCACTACAAGTAATTTGTATTTTAGCTCATTCACTACATCTGAAGATGAGGTCAGATCCAATCCTCGAAACACATTTTATAACATCATATAAAGGACAGGGTCCAAAAACCCGACAACGCAGATTGTGTTACACCGTCATCAGAACACTTCAGAATCAAATTCTTGTCACTTTCACAGCACAAATTGCGTCTTGGACCAGCTCAGCGAATGAACGCCAGCACCGACTGTAATTCCGAACTAATTTAAAAGAATTATATGTAATGAAGGACGTGGATTATCTGCGCTAGACATATTTTCTTTCCACATAAATGTGAAGTAGGCTTTCGACCTCTTTCAGCGCCGTACCTGTCATGCCACAGGCGACTTCCGAGGTATCCGGTCACATCAGAACCCTGATGATGGGGACAGTTGGTTATCGAAACGTCGGTTCACCACAGTAACCAGTTGACCCGGCTGATTGCCCGAGAAGATTCTATCGAGCCACCTTTATACTTGCCATCGCGACAACCTTAAATCCTACATAATGTAAATAATTTATTTTGTTCACCAGATCAAATTCGGAAGAGCGGCCCCTCGAAGAAGGAAGCGTTAATTGTAAGGATAGCATCCGTCGTGTCAGTAGCCACGAAGACTTTTCTCTTGTAAAGGGAGGTGGGAAGAATAACAGCAACATCAGCAAAACTAGTGGCAAAAGTTTCCTCACAGAACTGATCGAGCCCACGGTGGGTCATGGGGTGGTGAGTTCCTCTACATAATATGAACTTTTTTTGTTAATGAAGAAGAGTTATTATTAAGTGTTCTGTCTTACGACAGGTCCATTGCTCTGCCCAAAACGAGCTCTCCAGTTTTCCCTATTCTTGGCTTCTCGCTTTAATTCCTGGAACGTCATCTTCTTTCCTTGTTTAAGGTCGTCGGTTAGCTGTATCAATCTTCTTCCTAGTCCTCTCTTTCCTTCAACCTGGCCTTCGGTGATATCACTCATTAATCCATTCCTTCTCATATGTCCCAGCCAGTTAGCTTTCCTTCGTGTAATCGCCAGCAGAATGTTTCTTTGCTCGTCGACTCTCCTCAATACTTCTTCGTTGGTCACTCGATCCGTCCACCTGATCTTTTCTATTCTTCTCCAACACCACATTTCAAAACTCTCCAGGTATTTCTGTTCCTTCTTCCTGAGTGTCCAAGTCTCTGCTCCATACGTAACACTTCACTAGTTTCTTCTTCATCTCCAAGCCCAACTTGCTAGTGAGAAGGATCCTCTTCTTGACGAAAGCTGCCTTGGCCATGGCTATCCTTGCTTTTACTTCCTTGGTGCATAGGGCGTCCGTCGTGACTATGCTTCCCAAGTACTTGAAATGCTCCACATTCTCCATCTGTTGATTTCCATTCCATACTCTCTACCTGTTTCCACTAACTTGTCCATCATGTTCTGTAATTCCTCCTCTTCCTTCGCCAATACTACTAAGTCGTCTGCATACTTTACAGTCTTTATCACTCTTCCTCCAATTTTGAAGTCTCCTGTTCCCTCCAGAGCTTCCTTGGCAAGCCATTCCCCGTACAGGTTAAAAAGAATTGGTGATAAGCAGCATCCCTGTCTTACACCTCTACCTATCTCAACGCTGTTGGTGTCTCCTGAGTCCAGGCTCACAGTAAAATACATTAGACCAGTGGTCCCCAACGCGGTGCCCGCAGGCCCCATGGTGCCTGTCAAGCCTTTTCTTGGGTGCCCGCGTTGTTACGGAAAGAGGTTATACTGAATAATGAAGGCCGTTCAACCAAGAACATTATGAAATCAAAGTGCAGGTCTCGACTTACTGACGCCAATTTTGACGATTGTTTGCAAGCAGCAACATCATCCTACACTCCCAAATTTGAAAAACTGGCCAATGAAATCCAGCGCCAAACATCACACTAACTTCCCACTTGAGTAATAATAATTGTACTTATAAAAGTATGTATTTTTGATTGCACAGTTTCTTGTATCATTAAACGTCGTGTTGTCTTGTGTATTATTTGGCGTCCATATCTTATTTGTCCAGAGAAAAGAAAATTTGGCTTTGTTAATTGGTTGGTGCCCGCCACGATCTCATAAACTCTCAAATGTGCCCGTAGGCACAAAAAGGTTGGGGACCGCTGAGTTATACCTACGTGTTACTATGTTGTATAATGCTGAAACCCTTTCATATCTAAATTCATGAAGTGTTTTTGTTACTAAAATTTATCATTCTAATTAGGAGTTAAGTCATGATTTTGGATATCTAGAAACTGTATCTGTAGGGGTGCCCACGTACTACGCGATTCTATCAATTGAAATGGATTTGAGAGCTCTTGTATTCTTTCACATTATAAAATGAGGTGAGATGCAGAGTTGAAGTTCTCGGACGGTGTTATCACATTGGAATATATGTGTGTTCTCAGCGATTCAGTGGTTTGCCTCTCCATGAGCGCAACTCGGCTTCTGTTTCCGCACCAAAAACACCTGCACCAAACGTTGATAATGAATCGACAGCGGCAACGGTGGCCGAAATGTTTGATGACAATGAACATGAACAGAGACGAAATTCTGAGAGATTTTCTCGAGCTGTTACGCCCCGAGGACGGAGAAATATGGCTCGGAGACGAAAGATCGTTCACAAAACTGCCAAAACTGCACCTGAGGATATGGATGGAGGAGGGTCCTCAAAGGTGAGTTATGTGAATGTAAACAAGTCCTTCCAAGGTGTTGCTGGGTTCGTAATTTAAAGTAGGCCAGCGCCACTACATTCTGTATCTTTTCTAAGCAGCTTTTCAATAATTATCTTATAATTTCACGCTATACTGTATAGTCTGAGGTACTGACAGTGTTGGTAACCAAACCGCAAATAAATAGAATCCTTTCCAATTATTATTCAGTAATCGCCCCCAACATTCAGTGCTTTATAAGTATCATCGTATAAACCCAGAACATGACGTCAATCAATCCAAGACGTTACTGCCATCTCTAAGCTGTATGTTTCATGGCGTCTGAAATTATTAATAATCAGATGCTCCTATTCACTACTGTGCGTGAAATATTACTGACTGCTGTTACGTGTTCCAGGAAGGGTCATGCCGATTTATTGTCAGAGGAATTAATCTGGAGGTGCTACACGAGCTCCATGTTAAATATTAATTTTAAAATGTTTTGCGTTAGCAAGTATACATTTCATATTTTCGAAGGCTTTATGGCAACAGATGTTTTTTAATCTGCTTGTAGGAAAATGAGGACCAAGAAGAAAATACTGTCACCACTCGAATTCCTCATGCGTCCATCTTAGTCAGTAGCAATGGCGCGTCTGATGACGATTCCAGCCAGGATGCTAATTCAAGTTCTGCACATTCATTTCTCCAGCTACACCCTCAGGTAAGCGTGACACACAAATATGTTTGGACGTTGGTTCAGGGAGATGAATTATTTTACCCGGCAGGTATTTGAACCTGAGTCTCTGAGTAAGTTGTTCAATAATTAATTATACTCCCTATGAATTTTTATCAAATGTTTGTGATTCATTGTCCCGTGATATAGCTGGGCGGTCTGAGGCGTCATGCTTCGGACCGGTGACACAGAATGCGCGCTGGTTCGAGTCTCGGGGAAAGAAATTTCTCACGAGCTTTCGACCAGTGTATGGGACCGGTGCCAACCCAGCATCGTGAGGAAATTGGGGAGCTACAATGAGTAGCGTAATCCGGTCATGAAAACTAGCAATGGCTGGGGGTTCGTCGTGCTGACCACATGTCACCCTATATCTGGTTGGATGATCGTTCACCTCTGCTTAGGCATGTGAACGTGAGGCAAGCAGCCAGCTAGTCGGCTTTGGCTGTTTCATAGCTCTTTCCTGTCTCGTAGTAAGACGATGTTGAAATAACTGTGATTTTTCAGGAACGTGGTCGATCTCCTTCTCCTTCTCCGAGCCCTTGTACGCCACCTTTGGATCTTGCAACTCTCCATCAGCAAGTGGACTGCAATGAACCACTGACGAGCTTCAGCAATTGGAGTTTTGCTCACAGACAACCTGTAAGGAGACATTAATTCTTGATGAAAGTAAAAAAGCATCAGGCAACAGATGTAATATCATATGGGAAATAAATTATGTAATTTTTTTAAACAATCGAGTTTAGTCGCTCCGATGTTTTTAATATATTTTTTAATTCAGTCATTAGTGGTCCATCACTTCACATGGAAATCAAAATTAATTAGACACTTAATATTCACGAATTAAGATGCTCCGGGCTACATTTATAAAACTGGATCGGATGAGTACTTTCTATCGCGTGAAAATAAATATTTTGATTAAGTTATAAATGGAATCGAAGCGACAGCATATTCGTTTGACTAATGTTGGTGGTGGCAAGTTTCCGAAAATTGTCAAGATCGTTTTCTGATGCTTTTAGGTTTAGATTTTAGTAACCAGTGGAATTATTGGTGTATGAATGATATTAAATTATGATGATAATTTTATATAAGGAAACTGTTTCTGAGAATATAAATTGGATTCATCTGTCTCTATATATAGTCGTCTGGTATGCTTATCAGATAATGTGTTCAGTAGCGGCAGCGAATGAATATCCTGAATAGAAAACATGTATCGTCTGCATCAGGAAGGATAGGATTACATTTCCACCTTAAATAAGAATGACAAATTAAAATGGGCACTCACTTATTTTGTTATAACATTCATGTTACACTAGACAACAAATTTTAATGAGTTAAATATATCGGAAATGAAACTAATCAATTCTTATGTGTTTTCGTCCGCTAAATTCGACAATAAAAAAAGCTTAGTTTGCGTTTTGAAGATATTTTGTAATTTGTGAAATATCACCAATAAATTTGTCCGTATGATATGCAAATGTTTAAAAATTTTCACCTACCTTATAGACATTGTCGTTTGGCCTTTTTTCTGTATTTTAACTCAGGGGCATCTCTTACCACCGACCAGCAGTAATCAGCTATCATTGATGCGCTTCGTTTCCCCAGATAACACCTTTTAAGAGTAGAAATATCTTGGTGAAATCGTTCGCCACGTTCATCACTAACCGATCCAAGATTATGAGGGAAAAAAAGCCAAGTGAGAGTGGAGGAAATGCATTTTAAGAGACACATTGCACCCCATTTTACTGTTTGCTTTCAACAATTTGTCTGCTAATTCCCTATAGTTTGGCGCCCTGTTGTTTCCAAAAAATTCCTAACAACGGACTTGAAGGATTCCCATGCAATTTTCTCCTTTCCCATCAAAATGTCATATGGGGGAGAAGGGGCCAATTTTAGTGCACTTCAAAACCAATGTTCAGATAACTGTAAAATATGACGAACACAAACAGTATGAACCTTCCCTTATTTAGAATATTCTGTATCCCACAAAATTAGAATTTACGTAAACAATAACCTTTCTTTCACTGCACTGAACTGTACATGTGTTAGTAATGTTGCTGCCTGTTGCGGGAATATTTTTCTCTGTATTAAATATTAGTTGCCTGTATGAATATACTTCAGCACGACTTAACAGACGGAACATAAAAAGACGAAACAGACTCGTGGGTAGCAGTTTTATTGAAAACACACTCTTAAGCTGAGATCACACGCTAGCGAAACTGATGAGACTTTGGCAGCCAGCAGGATTGTGCAGCGGAAACATGGGCCATTACAAGAAGTGTATTTCTCCTGTGAAGCAGATATTTTGACGTATAATAAACCTGACATTGAAGATTTCTGTCTTCTGGGTTGTTGCGCTGTGTAGTCTGGTCGATGTTAACCGTTTCAGAGGTCATACTGCCTCCGTCACCATATTCATCGCCCTGATGATGAAGCCAGTATGACCTCTGAAATGTTGGTAAACATTGACCAGACTACACAGCGCAACAACCCAGAAGACAGAAATCTTCATACTCACCTCTGTGAAAACCTCAAATCTTACAAACCTGACATTGCATTCATTAACGGCAAACAAAACCAATGTGTTTTTACTGTTTGTTGCAACATTCTGCTCTTGGATGGTAGTATGTCGGTATTGTTTTACCAGCCTTCTTATATTTTATTTAGAAGAAGAAAGGCTCCCCCCCCCCAATTAGGTATCTTATTACTGGCTTGGAGCAGGTTAAATATGTGACAGATTTTCAGTGTAATTTTTCTTGAAACAATGTATAGTATGTTTTATTTCTTCTTCTTCTATGGCTCTCCGGTCCGTATTCGGTCCATGGCCTCCTCAATTCTCCTCTTCCATTCGGTCCTCTGTTAGGTCCGTCTGTCCGAGGCTTCGATTGAGGTTTCGAAACATCTTCCTTTTTACGGCGCAATGTTGTTAGTCTTGCGACCAACCCCCAACCTGGAGGACCAGGGTACCTATCTTAGTCTGACCTCTCCCCCTCGACCAATCTAGCTAGGGAGGCCCTACCAGTAGCTCTTGGGGTCAAGCCCCACCACCACGACAAGGTACTATTAAGTGAGGGTATATTTTATTTGTGTTGAGTAGTTTCTTTTTATATCGTGTTTACAGGAAGAAGAACCGGCAAGCAGTCAAGTAATGCTTTCCCCACGAAACTCCATGATTCTTACCAGACGGGTTTACTTGGATCCCAGCGTACCGCCTTCACCACCAAATGAGCATAATGTTTCAGTCCCAAGAAAGTCTGGAGTGTCTGGCCAATTGGACAGTGAGAGCAGACTCAAGACACTCTCGAAGCAAATCAATAGGTATATGGAAATATAATTGTTATTACTGTACACATGGTTTTCTGAGAATTTATTTATCTAGACGAGTGACAGCCAAATCTGCTGTAGTTGAAACTCCTGTCGTGGTTTGCCGATGCTGCTTTACGGTGATGGCTGCTGGGGTAACTTGGTTGGACTTCATTTTATGGGTTACTGTTATGAAACCATCGGAGTCCACAGACCTGGAATTTCTTACGTTGCAGACCAGCTGACAAATGTCCCTGTAGGATTAACTCCTAACTTAACAGAAGTTGCAACAGTTGACATAGCTCTGTGTGTTGGAATGTTGGTAACGGCAGCTGAAGTCAGTGACCTGCAATGTGCTGAATTGGATGTCTGTACCAACGAAATAGGTACAGTGGCACTAATCTTGGATATAGAAGATTTTAGAAATTCATGATCTTTCCCGAGTTCTTGTACCTCTTCAGAAAGCTTTTGACAAGATTTCTTGTATTAACCCAGTTAAGCCCCACAGTCGGCACTGAGTGACTAAGGGTCTTCGGGCTCGGCAGAATGATTTCCATTTCTGCTCAGATGTCTAAACGGATCGCATGCTATGAGTAGGAGTGTTCTCGTCTTGTGAGCAGAGAAGAGCCTTTACACAATCAGCACACTTAACCCTTTGCCGCGGAGATTTAAAGTCCGAGCTTGGGGTAATACATTCTTAGTGTCCCTTTAAATTTTGCTCTAAAATGTTCTATTTATCATAACTTTGGAACTATATGAGATATAATTAAAAAATTTTCACTGAAATCCTCTTAAAAGATGGTTTTATTATCTTACCTTATAAGATGAACGCCCTGTGTGTGAGCAGTGTAAGGATGTGGGTCAGAAGTTGAGCTTTGTGTATTTCACCGCCACCAACATTGTCACTCTCATTATCACTATCTCCAGTTGTCACCAACTGTGTATAATTAATGTCTATTATTGCACTGTCGGTGTCCGAACTATACTCACAGTCATTTTTATCCAAAACTTCTAGAAGTGCACGTCTTTCTGCTTCTGTAAGTACGCGACTAGACGAAGAGACATCCATGATGAGCATGAGAAGGTCAGGATATTATTTTTAGATTCCCAGGTAGAACTCAATGGAATGTGGCGGTGTTGCCATATGTCCACATACAGTTATCTTTTCAGAACAAAGCAGTGCAAACTGCATTCCGCTGGCGTTATTTGTTAAAAAGTTATGGGCTACAAAAATTAAGCTTGCAGCCGACGTACACTGTACCGATATCCACTAGGGGGTATTTATGCCTCATGAATTTTCACGTCGGTCCCACATAATTGATCATCTACCTCCCATTCAGATAAAAGAGATGGGGTTTAACGTGCGGACTGGAGTTACGTTAGATTCCTCCAAGACGGAAGTGAACCTCAGGGTTGAATAAAAGATGATATTTGGGACATAAAAAATAGGTACTGTTACCCGGTGTCCTACGTGAGCGATTAAATGCGAGCGGTGCGAGTTGCGAGGATAAAGCGGAAATATCAAACTGGCTGTTTGTGTGGCGCTGTCCTAGGTTCCAGCGAAGCGGTCAGGAGAGGGAAGTGGCCAAAGTCCGAGATCAAATATTTTGGTATTTTCGCGCGAGTCGCTGTGCTGGCCAGTAAGGCGCATGTGCAAGAAAGCCCTGACCGTGCCAGTACACGGAAGGCGCATGCGTAGGAAGGCCGTGTGCTTCTATTGCGATCTCTCACGTAGGACACAACAAGTGATTCCCCGCTTTATATGACACCCCATGCTGCTTATGCAGCTCACTTGTTATCGCTTACGTAGGACATTGCCTTATACTCATCTTTGAATACGGGACGGAATATCGAAACACAAAGTCGTCGGTAGTGAATAAATTTCTGCTTTCCGTAGAAAGCATTATTACGAACTGCAGCAGGCCTTGCTGGCTGCCGTCATGTCAGCATGCTGCACAAACACCTGTACACCTGACACGCTTACTCACTCCCCGTCTAACGAATTACAGGGCACTGGTAAAACGTCCACTCGCTACTATAACTATCCTTCCTCACTACTTCTACCTTCTCTGTTCTTGCAGAAAGTTATATCCCGAACTAGAGTCAGTGGGGAACAAGGATCACCTCAGGGTTGACGTGGTAATTTTTATGTATATCAATAAATACAGGAACAACAAATTTAAGAAACCGAATAATTTTACTTTTGAAATTAAAGAAAATCTTATACACTATTTCCCTAACTGGTACAAAAGTTTGGTTTACTGGCTGAAAGCCCGCTGTCGACTATGTCCACTCGAGTAATGCCATGTGTTTTGACCTGCATACCAGATCCCTTGCTGGCGAGGGAACCACCACATATGGCTTGCTAGCGGGGGGGGGGGGGGGGGGGGGGGGGGTCCCCTTTACCACTGATCTTCTGGCCAGTTCAAATTTCAAGTCAAACAGTTACAGGGGTTCTGGACTGGTATACTACGGCGGCTCAACCAATAACAGTGTTAACAAATTTGGTCACTTTTACAGGAGGCACAGAAACACTTAAATAGGAAATTTAATTATCTTGTGTGATGTATGTGGCTCTTTAAATACTGTATACCATAAGGCAAATACTATCTACTGTTTTGTATTTAAAGAGTTGATATTATTTTACGGGAATAATTACAGTTAATTACTTTAAAACGAACTGCTTTATAACGCTGTTATTTTAACCATTATTTGCAGTTTAAAGAAGAAGCTTAAGCATTATGAAGAACAGTTTGAACGAGAATATGGTTATCGACCTTCTCATGCCGATAAAATGGGAAATAAGGGCATTGAAAAGATGTATGCAGACCTGAACAAGTTGCGCAAGGAAGTCAAGTGTAAGTGCGGTGATTTGTTTTAAAGCAGGCTTTTATTTGTTGAATAAATCTTCCTCAGAACTTTCTGACCAGAGGGAGGGCCAATATAATGAGTACATCAGGGCGTGCGTGTGTGTAATTAAGTAGTTTTTCAGATTCAGTCAAATTTTGTTAAGTGGGAGCGTTTCCCATGTCACTCTACACACATTTCTAAAGACATGATCTGTAAGATGTGTGTTGAGACTGCATTTGTTAATAAGATAATAAAATAATTTCTTTTTGTTCCAAATTTTGTAATTTTAATCTTTTTTTTTTTAGTTATTTTAATTAGTTGACTGGCAGGATGATTATAAATGAGAGATGCGCAAACATGGCTTATTTTAATGCTTTTCCTCTTGATTTAAAATGTTAGTCTGTAGTGCTGTCAACCCAGATTTTCCTGGGTATTCCAAATTTTGAAAATGAAACATTTGCGACCCCCATGCTCATAGGAACATTTTTCTTATTTTTGATCCTGGAACACACACACAAAGTTTGTACACATACTGTAATGTGGGGCGGTATTGCGACCCTGATTGTCAACCCTGATTTATTCACGTCAAATTAAATCAGTTACAGAGGTCTGCACATACAGTCAACTCTCTATGCCACATCAACAGTCTTCGAGAGTCTGTTCCCTGTACACACACACACATACTCTCACACTGTCCTTCGAGTCTATCTGGTCCCTCGAGCTCGCTCTTCACACTCTTCGCTTACACATCGGCCTGTAGCACCCCACTGGACACACGCTGGCTCCTCGGCCGCCACGGTCCACGTACCCGGTGCTCGCTCACGCAGCCGACCTGTCCTTACCCAGCGCCACACCAGACCTCTCGTTGGCTCCACTCACTCGACTCCACCACACACTTCTGTTACGCCCGATTCACAGCTCTGTTCTTTCCACACTCTCTCAACACAATCGGCTTTTATACAAATAGAACAATGTCTATAAACAGACATAACAATGCCAGACACAACAATGTCTATAAACGAGTACAAAAATGCCAAACGCAAGACGTCACAATACTTCTGACTCTGTATATGAGAGACATGGTACTTGGTTTTTTGTGTCTTGTAATGTGCTGTGTCTCATGAAAATTTGGAATTAATCTATGTGTGTTGTAAGTCTTTAGATTTTGACAGCTGCATTTAAATTTTGTCTTTCTCAGATCTTAAAGAAGATCCACATTGTGTGATAGTGGAAAGTTCAACCAAGCCGCTTGAATTAGTGATTGAAGGCAGCGCTGCCGTAAATGGTGGCGTAAACAGCAACAGTGACAAGACGCCCAGTATGGAAGAGAAGTTGCAGGAAGTTGAAAAGGTGAAAATATCTTTAATGTGGCTGCAGTATTAATGTTATTAAATCAATTGAAATATTTCCACATATCCGTTATAATTATTGGCAGGATGTGACCAAGTAATGATGTTGAAGTCACAGCCATGTACTTTGAAAACCAAACAATCTGTTGCGTGACCTCCGGTTTATTTCATTATTCAGCAGCAGGAAAAAAGAAACGGCATGCTTCAGTGTCATGGAAAAATGGTTTGGTCGACTTATGCTGAAAACACAAGTGGATGCTCCAGGATTGTAAAGATTAAACTTATTAAATTGCAACCACACGTAAGACTCTTAGACAATTACAAACCTTGCATTGATCCTTAAAATTAATGATGAGCTGATATGGAACTGAAAGGTTAACACCACGACCAGTTCTGTTTTGCAGTCCTGATGCATAAACCGAGCTTAATGAGCCTTAATGACACCTAGTAAACTGATATGGACAAAATAATTATGGTTAACCATAACAGCAATGGAGCTATGCTGGCGGTAGCATAGCTACTGGTAGGGCCTCCCTAGCCAGATTGGTCGAGGGGGAGAGGTCAGACCAAGACAGGTACCCTGGTCCTCCAGGTTGGGGTTGGTCGCAAGGCTAACAACTTTGCACCGTAAAAAGGAAGATGTTTCGAAACCTCAACCTCGGACAGACGGACCTAACAGAAGGACCGAATGGAAGAGGAGAATTGAGGAGGCCGTGGACCGAATACGGACTGGAGAGCCATAGAAGAAGATAACAGCAATGGAAACCTTATGAGGGAGGAAATGGTGTGGTGCAAGGAGGGATTGACAGTTGACAGTGTGCTACTTCTTACTTCCTGCTACAGGAAAATGGAAAAGTCCGAGGTCAGGCGTCTTACTTAACTCGGTGGCCCGACACGGCTCACACCATGAATTTTGCCAGATGTACAGCTGATCTTGTATGTTCCTACTTCCAGCACTTTGTGTTACCCAAATTGAATCCCTGAACGTAATGTGTATTCAGCATTTGTACACAAAAGTATTCAAGAAAAGTTTCTGTAAATACAGTACTTTAGAAAAGTGCTGTATAAATGTTGAATTTTATGTTAATCTTTTCATGTTATATTTAATACAGCATTTGTCAGAGAAGCGATTACTGGCTGGGAGGTTTGAAAGATTAGAAGAGCTTACCAGGGAACAGCTTTTAGATGAGAAAGTTGCAGTCCAGAAAGCTCTGCTGTATCTGGAAGGCATTTTTGGTCGTCCCGTCACAAGAGGAGACAGGGATCTGGTGCGACCCTTGTATGACAGATACAGAGCACTGAAGCGCCTTGTAATCCGTTCAGGACCGGTAAGTAAATGTCTCATTATTTTACACTAGTTTAAGAAGAGTGTTCCATTTGTCTAACAATTCCATAAAGATTTACAGTGTAAATGATGACTTTCATCTTTAGGTGATTCATTGTCATTGTACTGACAAATGTCAACATTCCAGAATGCATCGTTTGCATAATTTATGTCGTGTTAAGAGGTGGGTGTGGGGTTAGTGTAACCCGCTATACTACCATCTGAAATAAAGTGTTTACATTGTTCATGCAGTATTATCTGCATGCACGTGTGAATATGGAGTGAATAGTGCCACAAATATTGTTTTGTGGTGTGTGAACGCCAGCTTTGCCGGGTAGTTGCATAAACCAAGCCACAAGAAGCGGATCCAAAATCACTACTACGGAGCACAGAAGACACGGAAACTGAAGTTGACATTAACCGTCGAATGCCACACCACATCTGTGCGTGTGACAGCCAACGAAGTCCGAGGAAGAGACCGAAAGAAAGAGACAGTGTATGCACTGATTTCTGCTATCATCAGAATAGTATTGATTCTTTGTCAGACTCACTCAAGAAAAAACCATAGTTCACCCACATAGACTCTTTGCACCCTGTCTTACTCCCTTAAGATTTTAGCCAATGAAGAAACCCCATCATTTGCTCGGATGATTGACGTGTTGCCAATAACTTCACTTCAAATAATGTACTAGGAGCAGTAAGTTCATGTTGTCTGCATGGCAAAATGGCACTGCCTCACTTAATGGTACCTGCACCTTGTCATGGTGGTGAGGCTTGAGTACCTCAGTGACCCCAAGAGCTACTGGTAGGGCCTCCCTAGCCAGATTGGTCGAGGGGGAGAGGTCAGACTAAGACAGGTACCCTGGTCCTCCAGGTTGGGGGTTGGTCGCAAGGCTAACAACCTTGTGCCGTAAAAAGGAAGATGTTTCGAAACCTCGATCAAAGCCTCAGACAGACGGACCTGACAGAGGACCGAATGGAAGAGGAGAATTGAGGAGGCCATGAACCGCATACGGACCGGAGAGCCATAGAAGAAGAAGAAATGGCACTGGGGATAGTTCCAGATTTGGTGGCCTCACGTCATGCGAGGAGGACATTTCTTTTCTCGTAATGCTTGTGTTTACGTGTGCTGAGACTGGTGGTTGGACCTGAAGCGACTGATGTTACGAGAAAGCGTGCAGTTGGCTCATAACTCTGTGTTTTAATACAGGTCATGACAGTGACATTTCGGGAAATTTCCTTGTTTCATTGTGTACCGTCTCATCTGTGTAGTGAATGGAATTTATTTTTATTTTGGTTGATGCTGTGTAAGTTAAAAGTGTTTAAGTCTTAATTATGGCATTGAAATTGAAGTGTTTAGATGTGTATACAAAGCTTTGAGTAGTTTGTGTGGATTTATGGCCCATCAAACAGTGAAATTGAAGACTGTGTGGATTTTTCACTCTTTCAAAGAACAGTGACAATCAGCATTTATGTGTGACGGAAGGCCAGTTATTCTAAATGTGATGTTTGGAACCAGCTTGTGATGTGACTTATGTACATTTATACGCTGTGCACAGTGAGTTATGGGAAACACGCATGTAGGGTTAGTGAATGTGCGGTATTTGGCGGATGGGACTTTCCTCATACTTGGTTGGTTGTAAGTTACATGTGGCTATACAAATATGAGAATATTTTAACCGTGGGTTCGAATCCCACTCAAGCCATGGATGTTTGTTCGCGTTTTTCTGTTTTGTGCTGTCCTGTGCACAGGTAGAGGCCTTGCGTCGGGCCGATCCCTCGTCCAGGGAGTCTTACCAAAATGTCTATACATGAAAGCCAACGAAAAGTTGGGACCCGCAGCGCTTAGGCACTTGAAGAACGGGTCGTTCCTAGTATCCCTGGTATTGGGATTAGTTAATATTTTAATTGCATTATAAGGGTAGGCAGATGTCTATAATTTACAGATTAGTCTCAGTTCCACTAGTAGCACTAATGTTTCTTTTCAGTCAAAGCTGAAAGACAGTTTGTCAGAGCTGGCGACCATTTTGGAACATGAGACAATGGATTTTACTAGCTCTCCACCATCCCTCTCAGTACAAGAAGAAACACCAGAAGCATTGGCCGTTGCTGATAATGCTGACGTGCCAACAGAATTTCATCAAACATCCGAATCATCAGATTCTCTCTGGGAAAATCTGCACTCCTTGCCACTGTAAGTATTTATGACATAGATAAGAAGCGGCTCATTGGTTCCTTGCCTAATGCTCTTAGAGATCGTCTGTTGTGAACCCTCGTATCAGATACAGACCCTATGTAACTCTAGAATTCATTTCTGAGAGGTGGGGGCACCAGGAGGTTCGATTCTGTTGCCCCCCCAGTGATAGGGTGTTTATGGAAAGGAGGCCCACTGTTTAATGTGGACTCTGAACAATGACTGGGGGCACTTCATTTTGCTACCTCAAACACAGTATGAGCGGTACTGTATTTAAAATTGATGTGTTAAAGGTTAAATAAATGTTTCATTACTGTAGCTGTAATTTTGCAAAAGTAAACAAAATTTTGGATTGTTTAAATCTAGAATTTGTGTTAACAGTGACTTGTGTGTATACTCGTACATCATCTATTTTTCTCAGTCATAACAGATTGAATAATTTATTTCTAGGTCTGAATTGCTGAATCAGCAGAGAACAACGCGTGAAGAGAAGAAACGACTTCGGCGCTCGCTTCGAGAGTATGAAGAAGACTTTCAGCGTCGAACAGGAAAGAAACTTCAGCGAGAAGATCGCGTCCCCATGGAGAATATGTACGTTGCCTACAAGCAGGCCAAAGCAAAGCTACGTCTGTTGGAAGCTCTGGTTACAAAACAGACTTAAATTGAAGAATAGTAAGCTGAAACGTTGGTTTTCGAAGATCGTGTCAGTCAGAAGTCGGATTTAGTACTTTCATGACGTAACTTCATAGAACTAGCTGAAATAATGATGATAATTGCATAAGAGGCTGATATTGGTGTGAAGAAAATTATTAGATGATAATGATTTCATGTTGCACATCTTTTTTAACTGGTTCACAAGACAAAGGCTTCACAGAGTATTTTGAGATTAACTTTGAATACTATCGTTTTTCCTATTTAATGAATGTGTTTGTTGTTGTAAGATACTTACTGGAAACTTTGGAGTTATAAGCGTACATAGAATATAATTTTTACGTGTGTGGCAGTTGGTGCAGATGGTATTCTCGGTTACTGAAAACTACAGATAAGGCGAAGGTGTGTGTTCTGGTCTCGCCTGCTAATTCGACGTGTAAAAGAAAGGCAAATTAAATGTTATATTGTGAAATATTATAAACTGCATTGAATAGATATTTATTTGGTATATCAAATAGGATAAAGAATTCTAAAAGATTTATATTAAATACTTTTAGAATTCTCAAGTTACTGAGTTTTGAGTATTCAACAGCAGCAGGGATTGATACATGGCACGATAAAGATTGCTGCTGTGGTGGAGCATCCAAAGCTAAAGAAAAGTAGAGCATCGTACGTCCTGCGTAAGGTACGCAACTGTAAAGTCGATGAACACTATATTTGATGTCTGTGTCTTGCCAGATACAATGCATTCTCACACCAGTAGATTTATGACTTCAATATGGATTAAGCAGTAATCATTGACATCTTTTGCACTTGCTTCCACATTATATTATTTATACTGTCCAGTGAAGTATATTGTTGAACATAGTATTTACTGTGAAGTGGAGATGTTTAATAGGATTTCAAGTGTAACAGATGCATTAACTTCAATAAAATCTGTGTTTTTCTTAACTTCATGCAACATTACAATAAAAGAAATGTGAAAGAATAATATTTAAATAAAACTATTATTCTTTAAAGTTGCTGATGCTATGACAGCAATACTTTAACCCACGAGCGTTGGGAAATACTGAGAAGTGAGGTTATCACATTGTTGAAAATGTTGATGGTCGTCGGTGTTGTGATTTGCAGTCTTGTAGACGGCACACAACAAATGGAAAGTAATGCTAATACAGGGAAATTATCTTCCAGAGTTGTTTGACTCTCGTTTGTCAGGTGACGAGCAATGAATTTGCAAGCATATATTACAGTGGCCAGCATTAGTTAAAGAAGACATATTAAAGTATGTTTTTAAACAAAGTGCATGTACTAGACTAATTAGAAATTGAGTCTGTCAATTTTGTTGCGCTCTCCATATTTTAATTAGATGCATTGTCTCGATTGTTACGAATACAACTCGGTGTACTGCCATATGCTTGAATTATTTTGCGGAGTAGAATCTGTAGTGGTGAAAGATGCATGTTTTAGAATGTAGGGTTCATGAGCAGACCAAAGATACAGCTGCTGACCTGAGAAAGATAGAACGTAAATTTGTATGAACTTTCATCACGGGAACTGAGAAGTCTAACTTTGTATAGATTCTGAAATTTATTAGTCAGAATATTAACATACTGACCTGTAGCTATTATCATCATGTAAATGTCTACTTAAAGTAGAGCCATGCGACATGGTCTAAATGACACATAGAGGCAGATATTACTTTCTATTTGCATTTTTCAAAAAAAATATAATGGAACTGTATGGTAACTGCAGTTGCAGTACGATTAATGGAATAATGTGGCTTTGATATCAGGCGTTATGCAACAGAAACTTGTCGTAAAGAGTAATAAATCTCGGTTGGTTATAATATAATGAGTGAAGTACAGTAACTGCACACAATATACACTGATGATTTCTGCATTGCAGCTCATTTATATTTTACTCTAAGAGCAAACTTCAATATCCCAGGTAATGAAATTAAAGATAAATTATGAACCTGATCGTACAATAGTCTCTTGCTTTCCAGGACAACGCTAGTGTATGATCTACATTGTTTAGGGAGACAGGGTTAGATCTGGTCAGTGCAGTGATTTTGACCTTTTAAGAAATCTTGTAACATCTAGGCAGAAGTCACACTAATGATGAAGCTTGTTCTAAACAAGTTATATTTATATATCAAAAACACCAATTTATATATGCTGGGCAAAGATTAAAAAAGTGTTAATATTTAATGTGCATGGTTGAAGCGTAAGATATGTTAGAATGAGGTTGAAAGGTATGTTGCATTAAGAAATTAAGTTTTTGGTGTATGATTTCAGTTTTCACACTTACGAAATAGAGACTGAATAATATAAGACATGCTACAGTACAATGAATAATCATTAAGTATATATAATGTATAATTTAAGTGTTGGAATAATTATTAAATAATAATAATAAATATTATTGATGTAGGAAATTAATTGCATGTGTTACAATTAAAGTTCTCTTAAAGTAAAGCTTTCCCACTATACGCCATGCAGGCGCCTGGGGAGGGATGAGCTATAGCTACAAATTAAAGTTTTCTTAATATATTTAATTCTAAGTCTGACTATATTCAGTTTGTTACTGGTTCGTGGAATGTGCAACAGATATGTTTATTGCTTACTCTTGTAGCCCCTGTCTGTCGTTCACAAAATTGTGTGCTGCATAGACTGCGACAACATTCTGTAAATGTTCGGTAAAGTGAGAAATTTTTATGATAATATGGAAGACTGATCTTAATTAATTTCATAAGTTTGTATATTAGTTAACACAAACACCACTTACTAATTTGATATTTATTTACCAATTTATAAGAAGTCCAAATGAAATGAAAATGTTTTTTGAACAAAGGACATGATTTTAATTTGTGAATGGAATGGTGTTTGCATCGTAAAAGAGTTACAGTGGAACCTCGATATATAACTCAGGTTTCAGGGATCGGCTTTATATATGAAATATGTAAAACATATGTAATTGTATTGGGGAACACGATCAGAGCCGCGGTATATGGAGGTTCCACTGTGCTTAAATTGTTGTAACTTAAATTTCCACAGCCAGTATCTGAGCTTTCAAGTTTGAGTCATGTTATTTGTTGAAACCCTTCCATTTTAGCAACTGCGCTGTTTGCCATCATGTCTGTAACATTTCGACAAATATGACTCCAGCATGAAACGTGATCTTTTACATTAAATTGTTATATATGTTTATTAAAACACCATTCACCATGTTGCTTTGCACAGTATATTAATTAAATATAATAAAAATTCATTTTAATGTGTAATTTATCAAGTACATTTAGCTTTATTTTGCATGCATAAGTTCTGCAAACCTGTGATTACATTGATACTGCAGATGGGTACAGTCGATGGCATCACTATGTGATTTCACAGAGAAAGAAGGAAATTTTGGAAACAGAACCAGTTTAAATGTCTGTCAAATCATAACAGTGTGACAGGAGTAGCAGAATATTGACTTTTCCACTTGTAGTTGCTTGTTCTTCATTGTTTGGAAATACAGACTATACCCATGAAACAGCTGACTTGATCTTAAATGAAATTAGGTATCTGAAGTTTTGCAGAATACTTTGAAAGCTACAGTATCAGTGTGTCACATAAATTCTATAAAGATAATAGTAAAATATTGTGTATTCAGTGTATCTGCATGAAAGCTATACAGTGGTTGCAAGAGGCTAGGTAAATATATATATATATATATACATAAAATTCTGGTCATATTTCATTATAGTATGAAACTTTTTTGCTTTAATTAGTTAATAGATTGAAACAGTTATATGTGGAATGTTATATGTTCAGCGTAAGTTTGTTGTAAATGTACTTAATTTTGTCAGTTATTTTATAGGGATGAAATTTAATTAAAGAGATTTGGTTTCTGTTGATATTGGTCTAAAAATTCTTTTCATCACCAAATATAAATTCCTCTGACCTCAGGATTGGCAAATTTAAAGTTGGCAAACTTACATTGGCTGTTAATGCTACTTTCTGAAGTGGTCAGAATTGATTAAAGCAGACTTGTGCTAACAGAAACTCTTGAACTTTCTTTGCCATCTCGCAATTAGTAGTATTTCTTATCTGTTACACATAAATGTTTTATATAATGAACTACATTGTATGGACCCATTTAATAAGTCAGTCCACCATCACTTTCCTCCATCTTTGGTGTTTGTATTATTTAAGTCAGTAAAGACCTGTTCTACATGTTAACTTTCACAAGCTTCGGGAAGTTTCTTAACAAAGGACACAGCTGTAAAACCCTTATTATTCAGTTTTTAAATTTATGAAATTGTCATTCACACTCCTGCTGGTACTCTCAAAGCAGCCTATTTTAACTCCTGTATGACAAGGACATAGCAAATGTAGTGACATCTATCAACCATAGTCAAAACTACTACTACAAGAACTCCTACAAAGTGTGACATTTAGTTTCCAGATTGCCTGCATGTGTGTTTAAGTAAGTAAGCAGGAACTAAGCTGCAACATGGTATGAAATACATTTGGTTGTGTCTTGTGTGTTGGTGAAGCAGTGGCAGAGTTAAATAAGCGTGTGTTCTGGTTCTGGCAAAAAAATGAGTGATGGAGCAACACATTAACATCAAGTTTTGTGAAAAGTTAGGCAAACGCTCAAGTGAAACACCGCAGATATTAATTGAGGCTTACAGTGCTGATGCTATGAAAAAGTCGAATGTCTTTGAGTGGCATAAAAGATTCAGAGAGAGTTTGGAAGATATGGATGACATTTTTTTTATCCCAAGGGCATTGTTCCTATGAGTTTGTTGAACAAAATCAAACAGTGAACTAGCATTGTTATTTGGAAATATTGGTGAGGTTACATGAGGCTGTTCATTGGAGAAGACTTGAAGTTTGGCCTAATGTGTGGGTGTTGCGTCATGACAATGCCACTGCTCATGATCCAATTGGTATACAGGAATTATTATCCAAAAATTTGATATTAAAGTTGGACCATCCACTATATTCACCTGATTTGGCCTCGTGTGAATTGTGGGTATTCACAAAATTGAAGGGTACTTTGAAGGGCCAAGATTTTCAGATATTGCCAACATTTAGGGACATCCGATGACCATCCTGAAGAGCATTCCAGAAATGTTTAGATGTATTAAGTGTACTGGTGTGCAAAGAGATTTCTTTGAAGGTGACAAGAACAATTAGTGTGTAGTAAGTAAATGTAGTGAGTGTGTGTGCCTGCTCTTTTTCAGTGGTTCATTTCACCATTCCTTTATCATTGATGTGGTCCACTGTTATGATGAAGTGCCTGTTCTGTATTTGTATTACTTTCCTTAGTTACATATCAAAGTTTATTATCAATAAATAAATACACAACAGGGCCCTTGAAATGTCCTACTTTGAGTGAAGATAATGTAATATGAGGACTGTATCTAGACCAGGGTTCAGGACAGCCTGTAGATGGGCAAATTAGAACAGCTTGCAGATGATGGTACTTGGTGAGCAGAACTCATATTAGAAAGGTAGAAGAATTTACAGGACCCAGTATTGGATTGGATTGTAATGCAACACCTGACATCAAGGATGAATCTGGTCTTACAGAGAACTCCAAACTCTATTTACAGAGTTTGTGGTCACATTATTAATGGAAGAATAAAAATCTGTACTGCCATCATTATTGCAGCCTGCCACCACAGGGTACCACAGGTAAAGAGGCAAAAGTTTCCAATCCTAATTTTATAAATGAGGCACAAGAAGAGGATTTCAATGAAGAGCTGGTGATTTATGACAAACAGCACTAATTTTTTTTTCCCAAATTAATTATTCAAAACTTACTTTTTGTTACTTAGCATTATGATATTGCAACTATCTCCCACCCATATACATAAAAAGCAGAATTATGATTAGCTAGGTGAGATGGGAAGTATCTGTCAAAGAAGCTCAAGATACATGATGTAAAAATCTACAATCTCTGCTGCTCCTGATGATCTGACACTTCAAATGGTACAGTTTGGAAGAACAATGGAAGATGCTAGTCACAACCATTACATGGATAATTATGTCTCCTGACCTATTTCCTACAACAGCTTACTGTGACAATGTTTGACATAACAAAAGGAATGCCCCAAAATTTTTAACTCAGGGCCCTGAAAATAATTCAGACATTGTAAGACTTGAGGTTCTCACAGCGGTGAGTATGAAGATATCCGTCTTCTGGGTTATTGCGCTGTGTAGTCTGGTCGATGTTAACCAACGTTTCAGAGGTCATACTGCCTCCGTCATCAGGGACGGAGGCAGTATGACCTCTGAAACGTTGGTTAACATCGACCAGACTACACAGCGCAATAACCCAGAAGACGGATATCTTCAATTCAGACATTGATTATATATCATAGCATTATGCTGGAAAGATAAGAGTGGGAAATATATCACACCCATCTGAAGCCAAGGGAATTTCTGTTAAAATTATGGAATGCTCTGAAGCCCCAAGAAGCGTAAAACTATGTCCATCATACATGAACTATGCTGATGCAAATGACAGGAAGGCCGATAGTTGCAAAATTTCAAGGGAACAAAAGTCTCTTTCTTTCTTTCTTCCTCCATACATTATTTCCTTATACAGAAGGTTTATGAAGTAAAATGGCCCACTTGCAGTTCAGGGAATAACTTGTTTGTGGCCTTGTCTGTGTAGTAGAAGACAAGAAGACATGGCTGTAAGTGGAATACAAGAGGAAGACGAAGTCCAACCTCATCCCAGATCTCCATCTGGATATAAAGCACATGAAACATGAAGCAATGTGTGTATACTGTTGTGAGGCCTGTGTGTTGGAAACTGTACCAAGCAAACCTGACCCTCAACTTGCAGATTTTATCATGGGGGGAGAAAAAATCGAACATCATGTGGGCGTGTATAGCAGGAATAAAGAATTCCACAGCTGAGGGGCAGAATGGAATATGGGTCATCCCAACTGTTAATGAATCTGAGTAAATTAATGTTTTACGAGATTTTAATTCAAACAAAATATTTTAAGGTAAAGAACAGAATTTATGAAGTTTGTAAAGCACGAAATAAACTTTGTAACTGCAAATGGCCTCAACAATACACAACAAAATTGAAACGTTCTGGAGCCATTTCAGTAAATGAAAATTGATGTGTATTGCATGCATATTCTACCTAATCCTAGCATTATGAATGTGCATGAGATGGTAGTCATTTTACAAATAGAAACAGAGTCCAGTCAAGAGGATTGTTTGATGCAAGGGAAGATAATTTTGCCCTGATTATTGTTTTTGATAAATTGTGTAGGGGTCTTTCATACCATAATTTGATTATTTTAATGTTTCATATTTATCCAAAGTTCGAAAAATAGTTACGCTTGGTTCAGAAAACAGAACATGGCATATTTGCTTCATATTATTCATTTGTATTTTCGAAGGAGTAGGGAAATTAGTTTATTGAGTAAAGAATTTTCCATTAGTTGCCAAGAATATTAATTAACTGGCTAAAGTGCTCACTTTAAACTCAGCTTTTCTTAGAACATTTATTTAAAATATACAAAATCATGCATACAAACAAAAGTATTTACACTTTGAAAAAATACTTAGTGCCAAACGCGTTTCGACCTCAAGAGGTCATCATCAGTGGCAAAAACCTTAATTCATTTGTCTGTCTATTAAATCATACAATTCATAAGACAATGGTTTGTTTTAAAGCACCGAGCATAAAAAGGTCGCACTTTATAAAACCGCATTTCATGTAATACCACACTGAACGTTTAATTGCACATGAGTTGGTGCATTATCTATACTGACCAACTTCGCATAGTGTCCGGTGGCCAAAGTTGGATTGGAACAATCTAGGCACAGGCAACGCAACCACGACTCACCGTAGACCTACAACGCAAACCAGTGTCGGATGGGGAAAACTGCGAAGCGATGATTTACAGGGAGAATCCAGTCTTTCTTTGTGTGCTATTGAATGCTATATAATTACGTTTAGACTGCAGAAGTAGCGCGTGGGGATTAAGGTTTGTGCCTGTATTTTTTTTATAGTTTCTTTGGTTCACAAAATACACTATATGAAAATGCCATCAAATCTGTCGAAATTAAAAGGGGGAAGTGATTTTAGTTGCACTGTACATGTTAAGACAGACTATTTGACGTTTTGCTTTCCCTTAACCTATATATATATATCTTCTCCAGTGACGTATCTGAAGTTTGCAATTATTTTCCTCCATTGTAAGAAATAGCATTTAAGTCTATGAGTGAGTTTTAAATCTTGTTAGGTCAAACAAGCACTTTCTTTTCGTAAAGAATCGGATGTGAACATGTTGGTATTAATTTATGGTAGAATGTTATTACATGACATATCAAATTCTTTCTTTCTTTCAGTGACAGAATTTCCACTGCCACTTCGATCTTCTTCGGTGCTAATAACAGAACATTAAAAATGAAAGTATGCAGTTCTCATTGCACTATTGGTTTGTAGCCATGCGATTAATAAGTGTACGGAACCTCTGCACTTTTAAAAATAAAAAAATGTGATTACACGTAATCAAGCTCATTATACACTTGATACTTGATGTTGGTCATACGGATATTGCATTCTTGGCTCTGTGGACTGCAACACGCCACCTGCATTACGTTGAATAACTGTTCTGAAGGAAACAGACCGGGGGAAGAATAACATATGCTGGAATACTGTGACATGGGAGTGTAGTTGAATATGTAATTGGGTCACCAATTACAAATCCCATTATCTGGTTCGAGTTCAGTTGTCAGTGACTGCTAATGTGGAATACATTTCAAGCTTAGCAAGATTTCAGTAGAAAGTATCAATTTTCATTAATTAAAATCGGAATTGGAGAATAGTTCATTAATAAAGATCGATCGTTATCGTCATGCCTGGTGATCAAGAAATTATTAAGAAACAAAAAACGGTAAGTACAAATTAAAGGGCTGTTCTGAGCACACAATCCTTTTCATGAAATCTTAATTCTCAAATTGTTTATACATCACTTCATATCCAGACAATATCACCTACTTTAGGGGACATTTGTCATGCACATCAAGAATGTAAACATTAATTTAAGTATGAAGAAGATCTGTTTTGTTCCTTGGCATTTGAAGGTAATAGTGAGGTCCTGTCTGAGACCCCCAGAAATTTGCAGAGTAGCTATGTCATGTAAGCATATGTATTATATCTGGCCAAATAATATATCTTGAGTTCCATGTGCTTTACCACCTACTGTAATTGACCAGTATAATAAGCATTAATTCACTCAGGTGTGTTAAAATGGAACGTGTTACAACTTTTGAAATAAGTATTCATGTATACGTGAAAAGTGATTCTACAAGAAAAGGTGAGATAAAATTCAGAATGTTTCAGTTTGATATTGAAGTATTCATAGAATTGTAAGTTAATTAATACAGGGTCATTATTGGAATGTATTGAAATGTTGAATGCTCACTGAAGAGAAATTGGGTGAAATTAATGCTAGCCTTGAGCATGCTTTGCAGAAGTCCCTCAGATGCTTTGCACAGGACTGACAGACAGCACAAACTGCCACAGGACTTCTTAAACTGAAAAAGAATAAGATACCAGTAGCACATGAATTGAAACCATCTAATCTGGCTGACAGAGTGAATTTTTGGTGCTAGTAATCTGAGCAGATCGATGAAGATAACTTCCAGTATCTGGTGTAATTGGGATATTTTATGTTTAATGTCAGTAGGCTGCATGTTTATTGGTTCTGCTATCAGTACAAATCTCTGTAGGCCCTGTGAGATGATGGGCATCTGTCTATTCTGCTTGAGAGGTTTAGCAATTAGTGGGTTACACTAAAATAATCTCACTGTAGTTGCGTTGGTATAACCATAATATAAAAAGTGCCAGGAAGTACTCAGTTCAGAACTGGAAGATTTATAACAGTTTCATTAAGTTTATATATGTTATGTGAATTGAAACGTACGTCACTTTGTAAAAAAAAGCTTAGAATGTTCCAATTATACAGCTAATTTGTTTTTGTTTTTCATGGAGAAACAAGCTCAGCCATAAAATAATGTCTTTTCATACTTACATTTGTGAATTTTTTAAAATACTTTCAGAGCAATTTCAAAATATGATTGCACAGGGTTTTATTTAGTTATGACTGTCAGGAACGCCCGAGGGAATGCAAAAGGCTGGACTGGATTGCTTTGATCAGGTGCTTTGTTTGGTAAGAATCTGAACAATATATAGATAGACTCTTGCACAGGTCAGCAAATAAACAGGCATAGAAGGCCATTACCTCAAAATTAACAAGCTCTAGGATAACTACGTAGTGAATCATTTAAAGTATTCTAAAGATTTAAGTACTGAATACAAAAATGAGAGGTAGAAATACAACACAAAAATTATTCTGGTTGTTTTATTTGTTTATGAGCTTTAACCACAGGTCTAATTTGTCTCAACATGGACTTATGGATACTGGACATCTTACGAAATATATCAGGTCATGAAAACATCCCTTTCAAGGGCTAATGTACTAATTCATGTTTTGTATAAGTAATAGGTATACTGTAAGGAATAAAAATGTTTGTAAAGTATGTAAGACTTGAGGTTCTCACAGCGGTGAGAATGAAGATTTCCGTCTTCTGGGTTGTTGCGCTGTGTAATCTGGTCAATATTAACCAATGTTTCAGAGGTCATACTGCCTCCGTCATCAGGGCGATGAATATATATTCGTTGATTAATATCGACCAGATTACACAGCGCAACAACCCAGAAGACGGAAATCTTTCTAAAGTATGTGTTTTTTGCATAGACATTGTTTATCCAAAGTCAGATTTGAACACAGAATCTTTAAATCAGAATTCCAGTGAAAAACAGATTGCAGAAGAATGTGAGAATTTATCTGTTTCCCTCAGCACAAATAATATGTGGTGTGACAATTAAGTTCCTAGAATGCCTGCACATATGTCACATTGAGTAGCAGGTCAGAAGTAACTAAGTAGCGACATGTTATGAAAAGTCTGTGGTTGTGTCTTGTGTGTTGGTGAAGCGAATAGGGCAGTAGTTATACAAGTGTGTTTTTGTCTCGGTGAAAAAATGAGTTATAGGTTGTCGGATTAACATAAGTTTTGCGAAGAGTTAGGCAAAAGTTCAAGTTGAACTCTGCAGATATTAAAAGAGGCTTACATTGCTGGTGCTATGAAAAAGTTAAATGTCTTTGAGTGGCATAAAAGATTTAAAGAGGGTCAGGAAGATGTGAAGACAATGTCTTTTTATAACAAGGTCATTGTTTACTGTGAGTTTGTTGAACAAGGTCGATCAGTGAACCGGCATTGTTATTAGGAAATATTTGCGATGTTACGTGAGGCCGTTTATTGGAGAAGACCTGAAGTTTGCCCCGATGCTTCGATCTTGCATCATGACGGTACCTGGGAGTTCTTGGCGAATATATTGATACTGAAATTGAACCATCCACCATATTCACCTGATTTGGCCCTGCATGACTTTTGGCTATTCCCAAAACTGAAGACTACTTTGAACAGGGCACACATTGTTAATATTCAGGGACATGTGATGACAATCCTAATGAGATTCCAGAAGAGCAGTTATATTATAAGCAGTGGAAACACTGACTCACTAAGTGTGTTGGTACTCAAGGAGACTACTTCTAAGGTGACAACAGCCATTATTATGTAAGTAATTAATTACTGCTTTTACGAGGGTATTCCAGGAACTTAATTGAGAATGTGACACTGACATTTACTCTTTGCTCATTAACATAAGTTACTGAACAGCATGTGCTTACAGACAGAGTTACACATTCTCTGTCATACAGCTTGGCGATTGATTACCCCCCCCCCCCCCAAAAAAAAAAAAGTTTGGTGAAATTAACTATGAACTGCTATTAATATTTCTCAAATCTAAGAAACTGTATAGTTTTTAACACTAAGCTGCTACATAAACAACCAACAGACCCTCATGAGTATCACACCAATGGGCATGTTCCACAAAAGTGTGAACTAATATTCTACAATTTACAATTTAGAGTTCCTGTAAAATTCTGTTCTACAGATAAAGACGAAATACTAATATTTATTGTGACATCATCAGAGTACATAAATCCTGGAGTTTTGTGGAACTATGGAACTTTTCTCTGAAAATGACTTCTTACTAGAAGAAAAGGAGGGGCTTAGATGTAACCATGTGGCAGATAATAAAAACCCGGGAGAAAATGGTACTTCTTGAAAACAATCTTATACCCCTTTGACTTTTCTTTAGATACCGCCATGCTTTTGCTTCATCCTTGTAGGTTATGCACATGGAGAGATGCTGACGTCCAGTATCATATTGTTCTTTGAACTGATATTAATTGTTAGAGAATTTGTTTAATTTTAGGGTAGTGCCTTGGCCTTCAATTTTTTTTATTGTTTTGCTGTAGTAGGCGAGTGCACAGAGAGGGCGTAGTTTTAGGGCCACCAGACACCACTACCTCGATGTAAGCATCGGGGCATACTCTTCCAATTCGTTGTGCGGTCACGTACAAAATCGCCAGTCCTTGGCTTTGGCTCCTCTGAGACATTCTTGAACCAAAAAGGCAGAAGCCTGGGAAGAGCAATGCTGCATCTGGATGTAAGTGCACATTGAAACACCTGTTGGACATAAATGTACAGAGAGACGAGGTTTGTCAAAAGACTGTGCTTAGTTTATTTACTATAATGCAAAGATAACACAAAGACAGATTCGGACTCCACAGGGAATCATGAAAGATAGGGTTTTGGTTCTGCTTGATTTGAGAGATAAAGTCAGAAGTCGTCAAACTATTGGTGATGAGACTAGATGGTCTGTATGCGGTTACATAGCAAGTTTCCCAAAACAATGTAGTCGCTACAGAAAAAGTAAATCAGAGACTGTGTATCTGAGTCTTGACTTAACACTTCAGAAGATGTGTAAATTGCATGAGGAACAAAATGCAGAAACAAATGTTTCAAAACATATGATGATGTTTTTAGGTCAGATTTTAATCTTAGATTTGGTGTAAATATTGTGATGAATTACATATTGACCTCGCCGCAGCAAATACTGAAGAAGAGCACAAGAAGGTTCTCCTACAGAGTCACCTTGATGATGTAAAAGTGAACTTGCCTACAAGGCATTAAAAGTTGACCAAGACAAAACAACTAATACAAATTTTGTAGTTTAATGTGTACATTTGTAAGTCCTGTTGTGTCCTACGCTTACACACTCAATCATGCTCTATCAGAGGCTTCTCTCCTGTTATAATCTTCCTGTGCATAACCTTGGTGCTGATGTAACAGTGAATCTATGGCATGAGTGAATTGGTAAGAGGATCTTCATCATATTTATTCTTCAGTATATTCTTGACAGTTTTCACCTCTGATAGCTCAGAAGAAAGTGGGCACATCAGGTAGATGCACAGGCTAAAATAATAACTGCCACTTGTTGGCTGTTTGCTGGTGTTTTATTCAGTTTAGTTTCTTCACTGAAATTCACCAGAAGTTCCTGTGTATAGGGAACAGCTTCCTGTCCTTTGATAGGGACTTTGATTGAAATGAGGAAGAAAGTTTCATATGTTTTATCACATCGGAGATAAGTGATTGCAGAGTCAAGAATAAATAAACCTTTCACTGTTGTTGAAATAGAACAACCACATTTCAAGGACAAGATCCTTAGAAATTACCCAGGTGTTGTGGTTAAGGTTCTCTGCAGATGGTCCTGCCACAGTTAATGTAAGAAAAAGCCACAGCATTGTACAGAGTCATGAAGCCAAGGAGAGGAAACCACCAGGACCAGTTTGCAAACCAGAGGATTGCTTGTTCTGTATAATGTGACGCTTCTAATACTAAAGGAAAGAAAGCCAATCTGTTTGATATGTGAAAGTGTATGCCAAATGAATACCATGATTTTCATTGGCCTGTCCCCACTGATGAGTGACCGTTTCATTTCACTTGATAATACATAATTTGTCTTTCATTACTCTCTGCAAACATTTGGTGTTTGTGGGATAGTAGTAAAAATGTGCAGTACGTAATAATTTCTTTGTGTGAGGTGAAATATATCATTTATTATTTTTGTGTTCTCTCTTAATTTGTGTGGATGAGAGAGAGTTCTGAGGATTTTCTTATATTGCCACATAGTTGACTTTTTTGTATAGGGTAAGTATAACAGCCCTTTGACTTTCTGTAAAAATTTGTGTTCTGAACACTGAATTGTGTGTTAAATGTTATGTACACACAAAAATTAAGTTCTTGTGTCTGGCAGAGTACATAGGCTCTTACTGTGTACTGTTATTCTTATAATCCAGTATGCCCTGCGTAATTTGGTTTCTTTTGTTAGATGAATAGTAACATTTACTGTTTTGTACTCACTGTAAGGAATACTTGTTATTCTTAAAGAATGTACACTACATAACTGATTTCCATGCTGGTGAAAAATATCATTGATTTCTACTCCTAAATACATGGTCTGTATAGAGAAGACTTTTCTTACATTAAAATAATGTGGATTACAGAACATTTTTTTCATTATGTACTGTGAAGTATGACGATAGTCATTGTTCTGTCCTCCCTGTGAACATATAATTTGCTTCATTATGGTTTAAAAATAATTATGCTGTACATTTTTCTTCATGTTACCAGCTGTACAGCAATTTTCAACTGGATTGCAGTATCTTTTGTTTATAATGTCATAATTAATTACATTAAATTACTGTTGTTACAAGTAGATTTGTAACTGCTGTAGCTCTTGGAATCTGGAAAAAGAAGTGGATTTTTACATCTCAAAATAATTTTTCTCATTTCCCCCAAAATGTAAAGAAGCACCATAAATTGTAATTTGACAGGAGGCTTCATTTCATGACAGCTAAGATGCCAAAATGTAGAAGAGCTTCAGTAGGCCATTTCATTTTGTAACAGAACTCTACATTCATGTACGTACATGGAATATTTGTAGCTTTTTCAAAGAAAAGTGTGTTTTGAAGGACCCTTTCCTTGCTCCATCTAATGGATATTAGAAAATAAAGATTTGTTAAATCAGTTCACACACACATTTTTACTCAGACAGGGGATTAAGTTGCTCTAGAATACTAGAATTTCGAAAATTATTTGTTTTGAATTGTGGTGAGTGAGTGAGGTAGTTAAGTTTCGTACAGATGAATAGTAGTTAACTTTTTACCGACCGAGTAAAAACACTGGTGCAATCACTCCGCCGTCGTTGTGATTTTCTCGGTGGAAGATAGATGGCGGTAGATTGCAACATGGCCGTTTCCAGCCAATAGTTTAGGAGTCCGATCTGTATTTATCTTAATTACGTTAACTGTGCTTACTAATATTGCTTTCTGCGAAATGTAATGTTATAACTTGTATTAGTCGTTCGTGTGTGGGGATTAAAAAGTTCGATTCGCAGCATAAGTGCCCCAATTGCGTTCTTTTATAATTTTCTTTGTTTTTCATGTATGTATAGCTAAATGAAAGTGTGATATTCGGCGGTCGTGGTGTTTACGTTGCTCGGGGATTGTTTAAGCTTTTAGGGGTTATGCAAACAAGGACAAAGTTGGTTCCGTCAATCTGTTTGTATCTGTTTTGTGTAGCACGTTTTATCTGCAGGGCACAGTCGGACAAAGAACAACGGTAAATGTTCCGCATTTGTTTGGGGGCATTTTACTTTTTGCAGGATGCAGGGAGTCAGACCTTTGGAAGGAGATGCCCGCTCCACTTCGCCTCACTTCACGTCCCTGGGCGGATAAAAGTCGTAGGGAAACCAATTTAATAGGACACGAGGAACGTGCTCACATTGTTCTGAAGGTTATTTGTTAAACATGTTAAGAACGTGTCACTTTGGAATAGTGTAAAGCAGCGCTGTGATTGATTTGGATTAATCCGCTTTCCACAGAAAGGATTTGTATTGAATGGTACATATACTGCAACCTTGAGACGCGATACGTTATTACCTTACGTGCTCACAGAATTGAGATCAAAGTTCAAGATAAGGCGTGACAGCATTGCCTGCCCTTATTGCGCTCGAATTCCGCGCGACACTAATTAAAAAAACGGTAATGGCGAAAGTGTAAAGAGTCAGTTCGAAGTGTATGATTTTTGCAACAGTGGTTCAGTAAATGAATACTGTTTTTCAAAAATAATTGTTATTGATTTCACTCAGCCTCACAGTTGATTAATTTTTCATCCATTTTTTCCATCACATAATACAATTTTCCGTCTACCTCTCAACAGAACATTGATTACAAATACTTTTCACCACATCTTGTCTCCCATGTTATCAGAATTGAAGGGTTAAGTTTTGTACAGTGAAACAAATGAAGGTGTGTAGCTACAGTATTTTGTTTTCTATGGACAACGAAGCAAAATAATTGCGAATTATCTGTTCCACTGTAAAACGTGCAACGAAGAACTCGGTTGCTACAAAAATGTTTTTCTGTGTTGTGCTGTCCTGTGTAGGACAGAGTTGTACTGACGTTCCGTCCAATTTATTTTTGATGTGTTGTTACATATTTGTTGCGTTCAGTGAGGGAAACGTGAACTTGGGCATTCTTGCCAACCGCTGCTTTTTTTTTCGAGAACATTCCTTCAATGTGGATTCGGTTTCACTGCTCCGCGATCATTTTCTTCTCCGGTAAGCCCTCATAGTTTTGACTGTACGTGTTTTTTTTTTCTACAGAGGCCGAAAGCACAGCTTTCTAGCCTGTCGTCGTTGTGGTCTCTTGAGGTGTGGCAGTGGTCTCTGTGACTAAGCAGTTTTGGTTGAGTGTATTAAGTTCCTGTGCGTGTGGCTGCCATGGCCTGCCTGTCCGACCGTCAGCTAAACACCAAATCCGGTTTCCCCGATGTTTGGTAAAGTCGGCGCATTAGTTTTTAGCCGGTGGAGCTGGCGGACGAGCCTAGTCTGTGTATCTGAGGTGGCACGGTTAGCGTATTTCTTTTGTTTGGGCTCCTCGGTGCAGTCAGCAAAAGAGACTCGCTCCTAGCCTTCCCCTTGAAAATTACACCGGTCAAAAACTACTGCGCCGACTATACTGCGAGTCTATACTAATTTTTATGTCGTTTGTATCTTCCTCAGTTTACCTGACGCTCAAATCAAACCTTCATGTAGAGAAACATCGAGTTCCTTACAGAACTCTTAAAGTAAAGATTTACAGTTCTACAAATCTTGTGTTGTTTAGGTACCGAATTCCAAAAATATAATCCGACAGCAGAATATAATTTAGGTCGTAGGTTAATGTGTTGGACCGTTGGTAGACGGTTATACGGTCGAATCCACTCAGATCACATTTTAAAATATTGATTGTAGTTTTAAACATGTTAAAAAACTATTATTTTTAGTTTGGTTTGGAAAGAACTTTGGTGCGCATTCTGTCCAAGGTTGATGTCAGAAAAATACCCCGTCGTCGCGAGATTATAACTGACTTACAAACATTTCTAAGTATGTGCATGACCTATTTTTTTGGGGGGCCACTAGGTCATGCCTCACTTTATTTTCGGATATCGATAAATGTAAACCTGTTATAACCATTTATAGTCTCTGAGAACATCTCAGAAGCTGCTCGTAGCCCCCCACAGAGTATCCTCTCAGTATGTTGTCGAAATTGTAGGAGTGTTTTTTTCTATCGGCATTAAAAATCATCACGCAAGAACTTTCGTGAAAACCCAACATTTTAGTTCAGAAAGGAGACGGGTAAGTTTACGTAATGACAATTAAGATAAAGGCTCAGGCAAAATTATGATAGTTCCGTGAGACAACGTTGCTCTCAGACCCGTCACAATGGTAAAATTAGAAGAAGAACATTTAACAAGCGTCTTACGCAACCTTTTTCGTTGTTACTGGATATCGATACACCTGGCTCAGGGCTGTGTCACACAGTTTTTTTTGCTGATATTTAATATTAGAACACCATTATAATCGAACAATATATACATGACCTTGCACTTAATTCCTTCTCAGACCCCATACGGCTTTTCGTTTTAGTCAATTTTTATTGCATAACAACAGAATTGAGATAAACTTTACATATCCTCCAAGGACGTCTTCCATAAGTAACTTACAGGAACATTCCTTTCACAATATTTATTCAAATATAGTGGTCGCTAAAGTATTATAAAATCAGAATTGATTTTATATTGCGGGAACCGAAGGTTCGCACTATACTCTCTCACTCATTGGTACAGGATTTTCTTTGTAAAGCCAATTGCATGCTCGGCTTTGAACCCGAATGTTCATCACCGTGTTTACAAAAGCACCATCAGACTCTATTCTGAGCTGGTTGCATCTAGTTTTCTCCACCGATTCATAACTCCCTAAGGTCCATCTTAATGTTATCCTCCCACGTACGCCTTCCCAGCAGTCTCCTCTCTCCCTCTTAGGTCCAAATATCCTCTTCAACATTCTGTTCCCAAAGACCCTCAAGGTGAGAGACCAAAATCTTTTGGAAAGTTAAAACCACAAAACAGAGTTCTGCCGTGAGAGCAGTAATTTGCAACGTTGCAAGACTTCACATGCAGTTAGCTGTAATACTGCTGCTAAAAACTGTATTAGCTTTAAGTACTTAGGAGTACTTATTCGCAGTGATCTGAGCTGGGCAGATCATGTAAATTATACACTAATTAAAGCATGGAAGGCTCTCCATTTCGTAATGTGGATATTCAAAAAGCGAAATAACAATACGAAACGTTTAGCTTATACGTCGCTAGTGAGACCGATACTTGAATATGGAGCTGTGTGTTGGGACCCTTACAGGGAAGGGCAGGTAAGAGAGCGGCTTAATTTGCAAATTATACGAACGAATCTGGTTGGGAAACATTGGTACAGCGTAGAATGATAGCCCGAATGTGCGCCTTTTTCAAAGCATACATGGGGGGCCGGGATTCGAAAACGATAGGGGATAGATTACTAAAACCATTCTACCTGGACAGGGACGATCATAGTCAGAAAATTTGGACTAGGAAACAAAGAACGGATGTTGGCAAATATTCCTTTGTAAATAGGACCATAAGAAGCTGGAACCAATTACCTACAGGCATGCTAGAGTCTTTCCCCTGTAAATTAGGCACCTTTAGAAAGAGGGTCAGAAAAGTAGTTACAAGCTAAGGGTTATTAAGTGGGGATTAGATGGTGATAAGGGAAGTGAAGTGTCTTAGTCTCGAAGTTCTTTGGGATAAAATTTCATGTACTGAGGTCTGGCTTTATATTTTACTCTAAAGTATTGTGATTAATTAATGGATGTGTGTAGGGTGTTCTATGGAGTGTATTTGTTTATATTATATGTATTTTGTTGTAATTGTGTAGTGTAAGGACCACTGCCACCAGGTGCAAACCCAATTTCAGTAAATAAATAATAATAATAGTGATTCATATAAAGTTGTACTTAAATGCTTAAGGTTTCTTTTCATCAGTAGATTCGTCCGAAGTAAATTCCCTCACGTGCACGACGATCGATTCCAGAATGTCGCCTCGTGCAGTCTCTTGATTTCTTGTTCCTCTAAGTTTTCGTCTCGTCTTACACAATCCATTCATGCGGAAGCCTTGATTCATGAGTCAGAATCTGGATGTGTTAGTTTCAATGTGTCACTCTTCTACACCGCTTTTGACTTCATCTCTGCCGGGCAAATTCTTAACTTTTGTACTGTTGTTTGTCTATTTTAACTAACCGCAGGAGCTCCGCAAATCTGAGAGGATGCTGGCGTATTATCTGTTACAAGGACAGAATCGGGAGCTTCTCAAAACACCTCTTAATTAATTTCGTTGTCGTCAGTGTTCGATTTAGAGCGAAAAGTCACATTACCCGCTGGAATATATGCCCTGACGACTGAGCCAGCATGAGTCGACCGCCTCTACCGACAGTCACATGAACCATGGTTCTAGTTGACCCAATTTTCGTCTAAGTTGTATATACGAGGTCTGTCAGCTTATCTAATTTCGTGCATTTTACCAAGACGTGTTGACAGTACAGCAACAATATCGCTGCGTTCCGTCCACCATCACACTTCTGCATTTAAACCCAAGCTGTTTAAAATCCTCAGCATATACGTTCTTGGCAGATGATCCAGAAGTGGTTTGCCATTGCCTTCTTCTGTGTGTGAATGGAGTAATTGTTGGAATGCCACTGAGAAACCGGGGAAGCCCCCGGAGGAAAACTCCGTGTTGCCTAGACCACGGCCTTGCCCAACACAAGTTATAAATTCGGGCACCGCCGGGAATCGAACCCGAGACCACAGGATTACAAGGACAGCGTTCTAACCGCTAGACCACCGTGGCGGTGCTCTCTCATATAGCGCGGCATATTTTGTACTCACGTCACCCGACTTGGTTTTCCTTTGTTGGAGATGTTTCCCTGGAAAGTGAAATTTCAATGTTCCCCGTGTAGTAAGTGATCTTGCCTCGCTCAACTCTTTGCAGGGCTCGTAGGCCGACGCCAGATGACGATGTTCGCTGCCGACACTTGGCAACATTGTCAACCGCGTAGTGACCAGTGTCGTCTGCTTTCTGCTCCTAGTTCCAGTAAACGAGGCTTTAACAGAGTCGGCGCGTAGTTACTCAGTTCCGGGGTTTTAATTTTGTACTCTGATGATGATGTCACTTGTAATTATTGGTGTGAAGTCTTTATCTGTGGAACAGAATTTTACAAGATCTTCAAAGTTGTAGTAAATTGTAGAATATTATTTCACACTTCTGTGGAATATGTCCCTTGGTGTGATTCTCGTGAGGTTAAGTAGCGACTTAGCATTAAAACTACAGTTTCTTAGATTTGAGGAAATTAATACCAGTTCGTAGTTAATTTCACTAAAAGTGTTTTTTTTTCGTGGGGGGGGGGGGGGGGGGGTAATCAATCTACAAGCTCCCAAGTTGTATCTGAAATTGATTTAGCATTGTGG
Source organism: Zootermopsis nevadensis (assembly GCF_977971745.1). NCBI lineage: Eukaryota > Metazoa > Arthropoda > Insecta > Blattodea > Termopsidae > Zootermopsis > Zootermopsis nevadensis. Next base: position 15,270,866 of record NW_028259143.1, read on the forward strand.
AAATCTTACAGTAGATAATTTTGCTAATTTTTTATTCATTCACAGTATTTATCTCTCATTTCTCAATATTAATTAAGTCAGATGATTAATAAATGAAGGAAAACAGTGAATAATAACTGAAACGGATGTGATGTTAATTTATGAAATGTTTTAAATAGTGCAAATTAGTGGGGAATTACAGTTTCAAACAAACATTTGAGTAACGTAGTGTTTGGAAACACAGCTCTTCGACTGTAACTCATATCAGACACGCGTTTAGAGCAGATTACCAACTAATGAGAAGGAAACCCTGTTGAAATTCAATGGACACTGTTTTGTTTCGTTATCCCTTCCATTCTTTATCGTCTTCTATCTCTTCTCTCATAGTCTTTTTTTTTCCCCTTTTAACTTCTAGCAAAAATGGCAAATATGAGCCATGCTACGCTATATTAACATTTTCAGCAATAGATACTCATATAAATAATGGATAATTGTAGCGGCAGTTCTAACTAAAACATTCTGACATCCGGCGTCACTGCTCTCAAGTTTAGACCAGTGGTATTCAACCTTTTTTTGTTCGCGTACCCCCAGATATAATTTCTCTTCAACTTTGTACCCCCAAAGTTGTTGGTGTATAATTCATGTTATACATAGTATATAATCTACATCTAAAATAAATTAAATAAATTACATTACTGATTATTCAGTGTTTATCATAAAATAATATATATATTTTTTAAATTTCACTTACCCCCTAAGATGTCTTCGCGTACCCCCGGTGGTAAAATAAAACCCCCCAGATATAATTTCTCTTCAACTTTGTACCCCCAAAGTCGGTGTATAATTCAAGTTATACATAGTATATAATCTACATCTAAAATAAATTAAATAAATTACATTACTGATTATTCAGTGTTTATCATAAAATAATATATTTATATTTTTAAATTTCACGTACCCCTAAAGATGTCTTCGCGTACCCCAGGTTGAATACCACTGGTTTAGACAACATAACATGCCTTAAAGCAAGCAAGCGTCAAATTAGGTTATCTATAGGTAACACAGATTAATTCTGAAGTGAGTAGGATGTTTCCGTGACATTTATTGCGTCTGGTTTGCCATTCGGTGATATCAGTATGAATGAACTGTCGCGTACTATAGTCGGCGCAGTGGTTTTTGGCCGGCGGAGAAGCTAGCGGAGCTGGCGGGCGGGCCTACCCTGTGTACCTGTGGTGGCACGGTCAGCGTATTTCTTTTGTTTGGGCTCCTCACTGCCGCACAAGAGACTCGCTCCTAGCCTTCCCCTTGAAAATTCCACCGGCCAAAAACTACTGCGCCGACTATAAGCAGCATTGAATGTACAGTGAAGTTTGTAACGCTTGTGATAATTGCCATCTCAACTTTAATTTCACCGCCCGAATGAAGTCGAGTGCATTATAAAACTGGAAGTCAGGATGTGACCCAGTATACCAGTGTCAATTAGCTGCCATTTTAAATTAGTCTGAGATCATAACTCGTATTCGTCTCGATGTTCTGCTGTTGTTCAGGCTTCACGTTTCAACCATTTTCCCTTCCGTTGGTAGCTTGTTATCGTGCAGGAACACATTGCAGCCTTCCAAGTTTTTACCAACGTTTCGGGGAACCTGTGGAGTTTTCCTCCGAAACGTCGACAACCACAAGACTACAATTCATATTTACACCAGAAGATGGCTGTTTTCTGGGTTCTTGCGCCGTGTAGTCTGGTAGTTTACCGACGTTTCAGAGGTCATTGCTGCTTCTATCATCAGGACGATGATGGAGGCAGCAAGGACCTCTGAAACGTCGGTAAATTTCTACCAGACTATCAGGGCGATGATGGAGGCAGCAGAGACCTCTGAAACGTCGGTAAACTTCTACCAGACTATCAGGGCGATGATGGAGGCAGCAGAGACCTCTGAAACGTCGGTAAATTTCTACCAGACTATCAGGGCGATGATGGAGGCAGCAGAGACCTCTGAAACGTCGGTAAATTTCTACCAGACTATCAGGGCGATGATGGAGGCAGCAGAGACCTCTGAAACGTCGGTAAATTTCTACCAGACTATCAGGGCGATGATGGAGGCAGCAGAGACCTCAGAAACGTCGGTAAATTTCTACCAGACTATCAGGGCGATGATGGAGGCAGCAGAGACCTCAGAAACGTCGGTAAATTTCTACCAGACTATCAGGGCGATGATGGAGGCAGCAGAGACCTCAGAAACGTCGGTAAATTTCTACCAGACTATCAGGGCGATGATGGAGGCAGCAGAGACCTCTGAAACGTCGGTAAATTTCTACCAGACTACACTGCGCAACAACCCATAAGACGGTCTACAGACTCGGCGCAGTGAAAACCTCAAATCGTAAATATTCACTGCTTTGAAAATTCCAGGTCTCGAGCGCCCTCTCAGAAACAACGATTTAACCTTCAGGGCAGACACGGGTAGCCTTTCGAGCGGGATATAATTTCTCGTCGTGGTTGCTGGCCGCTGTATTACCACCAGCTTAAAAGAAAATTAGATCCGAGGTCGAGGCTAGTGTAATGGTTCACCAAGCATATTGATCTCTCCACGTTAGAGACATTACGCACTTCGTTTCTTCTTTATTTCTTTGTTTGCACATCAAACAGACTACTGTCTTGAATTAAACAAAATGCTAAAATATTGTAAATCTTTAACGCGGCCCGCGGGCCTTAGCCTTCGTGTCAACTCTGCTACAACGCGTGCTATCTAAAAAAGTAATTCAGGTCACAGGCTTGAAAAGAAATATCACGCTCTGTGTGTGTTTGCCTTAAGGTCAGCTACTGGCAGAGACATCTACCCCCATAGTCAAGCTGTTGGTTGTCATACTGACAAATTTGGGTATGCATTTTATCCTGTTTTCCTCTATCCAGAAAATAAATGGTTCTGTGACTGCTCTTGAAATAATGTATGGTAACTGATTTTAATAATGTGAAGTTTTGCTAATCTTATATATTTTTATATATTTTTTTATAAATTTTTATATATATTTTATTTTATTTATTTTTATATATTTTTTGCTAATCTTATATATTTTTATATATATTTTATTTATTTTTATATATTTTTTGCTAATCTTATATATATTTTATATATATTTTATTTTATTTATTTTTTATATATTTTTTGCTAATCTTATATATTTATATATATTTTATATATATTATTTTATTTATTTTTTATATATTTTTTGCTAATCTTATATATTTTTTGTATATTTTTATATATATTTTATTTTTTATATTTTTTTTCTAATTTTATATATATTTATATATATTTTATTTTTTATATTTTTGCTAATCTTATATATTTTTATATATTTTTATTTTATTTTTTTATATATTTTTTGCTAATCCTGTTTAAGTAAAAGGTTAAACAAGAACACGAGGTCGGCATGCAGTCTAATTAGCTTTTGGTTTGATGGCCGGCAGTAATTAACCATATAAGTACGAAATTGTCCCAACTCCAGTCAGCGCGTGGCGGCCATATTTGTTACGTAAACTTGGTTGCGGTTGGATGTGAGTCGGCCACGAAATCATTTTGGTAATTCAGCATTTACGTAATTGTATTTGCAGCAGATTTAATGCAGTTATATTAATTAAGAAACAGAACAGGCAAGTTTTATATCGTATGGGCTGTGCGCATCCTTGACTGTCAGTCCGCGCGTGTCTTGTACAGACAGCGATGAGAGAATACGTACAGAAGACGCCATCATATTCGCTTTCATGTATCCGCGTCTTTTCTGTCGGAAAACAACTTAATGTGTGGGTGACGTCAAAGTTTTAGGAAACTGATAGCGAATCTAGTATTCCTTCAAAACATAATTTACCGACAAAACACTAGCGTTAATCTCGCACATGAATTATCAAAATAAATGTAATTATAATTACTGTTACAGTTTTTACCAAAAAACACCGGTAATTGTAACAGTTGTCGGAATTTTCGTGAACAATATTAGGCTTCGTGTCTGTCCGTCTGTGACCTAATATCAGATTCAGTCTGGCTGAATCGATTTTGACGAAATTTAATATTAGAGACTTGTGATGAATCGTAAGACGAAAATGATGTCTGAATCGGCCAGTCAGGGGTATTAATTTATTTGTGAGACCAACAACAAGTTTTTATAAGATGGTATAGTTGCGTCATATTGTGAAGATATATATTTAATTAATTATTCTTGTCCGTCTAATCACAATTTAAAATTTAAAATTAAGATATTAAGATAATTAAAATATCATGTGATGTTCCATATCGAAATATTCGATTTACATTTAGAACATCTTTTTCTTACGACATGTTTCGGTTCTAAATGTAAATCGAATGTTTCGATATGGAACATCACATGATATTTTAATTATCTTAATATCTTAATTTTAAATTTTAAATTGTGATTAGACGGACAAGAATAATTAATTAAAAACAAGTTTTTATTAAATCTCGTTTGATATCCATATTATGAGAAGAAGCTTTAGATTAAAGTTGTTGGCATTTTACCATCAGTACATTTTTCATGCGATGAGCTGTTTCTGTGGAGTACCTATCTCGATTCTTTTCTAATATTAACACATCGATTTATCGTTGATTGGAGAAGAGTGCAGTATTTTGACGTGAAAACGTCTTTAAAATCGATGCCGGGTGTGGGAAGGCAATCGCTCCCAAATGAGCGACAGTTTCTGTCGAAGTAATTTCAAACTTCAATAACTCGACTAAAAATAGACATAGCGTCGCCATCTTAGTCTCGTTTTAAAGAGGAAGGATGAAAGTTTATGCCAGTACCGCTCCGACATTCGTGGCGGCCGGACGTCGAGAACTGCGCACGCGCAAAGTGAACACACGATTTTCCACTTTCCGGATTCGACACGTGTCCATAAACGGGATCATATCTCAGAGACTAATTATCCGATCCGAGTGAACCAAGTGTTGTTTTGAATAGGAGTGTATATGTTACAATTCATCCTGGCCTCTAAGTGTGTATCTCAAAAAATTAAAAAGATACGAGGCTGTGAATTAAAAAAAAGTTTGAAAATTTCCCGATTTTATTAAAACCAGAATTACAAAAATGTTTAATTTTAATATACTATACACGATTGACGTTTTCACGAAAATAACTATCAATTTTTTCTGAGTGCATAGTTACTTTCCGTCCAGATGAAATTCTTGCACTCCACACAAATTACCGGATGAAGATTTCTAAACGCTCTCTGTGCTTTGCTCGTCAGAGCTGAAACTGCCCGCGATAACACTAATAAAATTTTCCTGAATAATCATCCGTATCGCCCTCTCTTTCCAAGAATCCCGCCTTTATCTTGTCCACTTGAACGCAGTTTGTATTTTTGAAAACTTGACTTCGCGTAACGTTAAGATATCGTTAATTTGAAATATTATATTTTTAGTAGTGATAATTCTTTTACTCTTCCGGGAACAGTCCAGTCGCGTTCAGTTCCGGGTGGTAGAGCGCGTCAATGACGTAGCAATTTATCAATACAATACGAGGTGCGATCGGAAAGTTTCAAGACTGCGCCTATAAAATCCCGTACACTTATCTCAGGTATTAAATTCATCCATCACCCTCGAAGTAGTTCCCCTGGGAGTGAACACAACGATCCCAGCGCCGCTGCCAAGCCTGGAAGCATCCCTGGAAATCTTTATTTGTCAGCCTGTCAAGCACCATCTGCGATTCTGCCTGAATCTCTTCTATCGTCTCAAATCTCCTTCCCTTTAGCTGAATTTTCATCTTTGGGAAGAGGAAGAAGTCACACGGAGCTTAGAAAGGAAGTTGGGGTCGGTTCTTGCAAGATCTTTGAGCTGACAAACGATAAGTCGATTCTGCTTCTGGTCCTCAGACAGGATGCGTCGCATGTGGAGTTCTTCCTTTAGAATCAGCTGACAGGTCCCATAGCCTATCCCAACAATGTCGCACAAGTCGTTGATGGTACGACGTCGATCTTCGTGAATGGCCTGCCGAATCTTCGTAACATTTCCGGGCGTTGTTTTCGAAGATGGTCGTGCAGAACGCTCGTCATCATCGACAGAGGTTCGGCCATTTTTAAAACGTGAATGCCACACAAAAGTTTGTGCACGACCCATTGCGGACTCCCCAAATGCTTGCTTTAGCATTTCATAGGTTTCCGTAGCCGTTTTGGCGGGTCTTTGGCAAAATTTGATGCACACGCCATTCCGAAATCGCAGGAGGGTCGGTGTAATGCACTACCAAAACGCCCGTAACTAAGAAACAAATGCTAATTCGATGATGCCGGCTGGCACACTGATTCACTATGAATGTAGGCCGCACCTCTTAGCGGCAGAAGCTAGTTCTACATCCGGTTCGCCCTCTATTGACACAGTCTTGAAACTTTCCGATCGCACCTCGTACTTCTACTTATTTGATATATTTTCTTACGGAGCTATTGGATTGCAACAGAATATTTGTTCCCAGGTGCCACTCAGCGATGTTTTTCATCATAAAATTGCATTTGGAACAAATTCATAGCGAGGCGTGGATAAAGATGAGAAGTTGTCCTTTGCTTCGGGGCGTCTGGTGATCTTGTAGTTGTCGTCAATCCACGATGTTGAGAGTGAACGCGTTACACGAGTGTATGAGTCATCAGTATACACAAATGTTTGTCCGGTCAGCCGATATTTATTTGTTGATTGCAGATAATGAATTCGTTTAAATCCACTTGGATCATATTTTTTCAATAATCGTCATTGATTTTCGTGACTACAGATGCTGCCAGTTTCGTCTTAATTTACCAATGATCGGCACACAGTTTACGTCCAAATGTAAATTGTTAATTAGTCATCTTATAGCTTCTGTATCGAAATTCTTCTTATAATATCTCTCTTCTTCATTGAGCGTGAAAAATTGTGTTCCTCAACTTTTATCTCGTGAGTCGTCAGTTCATACAGAAATTCATTTAACCTTTTAACACGTTAAATCTTTCGAAGATTTTATGTGAATGAGTGTTTTTGAACTTTTCCCTTAATACATTTCACAACATTAATTAATTTTCCTCCAGACTTCATTTTCTTAACTTGTATAAATTGTTTTTGCACCAAATTATCCACAATTTCCAGTGGAATTCGAAGCCAGTCTTCTGGCTGCCATTTTGTAAGTACTGGGCGCCTTTCTGTGCACTTGGTAAATGCTCGGCGCAGAAGACAGTCTTCTTCACAACCTGTGCCCCACTGGTAACGTAGATCGGTTTGGTGAGTGTTAACAATAATCAGGGTCCCCGTAACTCCAAGTATGGCTTTGACAATTGTTGTGTTCTACCGCGTAAAGAATTATTTCTGAATCTGATTTCGCTGTTCAAAGGCAATGAATATGAAACGTATATTATCTCCGTGGCCGTGACAAAGAATGAGGTTATAAAAACAAGAGAGAAGTTCTTTTACTGTGGGAAGTTTTTGTTCAAATTGCTGTGACAGTACGAACGTTCGTAATTGGCAGTACTAGAAAGAGACAGAAGTATTGGACTAGTCCGTACATAAGTGTGTCACTAGCGTTGTTCGCTGCTAGTGAACAGCGGAAGCTTTCTGAAAGCGCTTTCTTGCAGAAGTCAGTGTGAACCGAGTCCATTCTGTGAACTGGGAAGCTCGAGAATGATCGGGAGTCGTTATTCTATCTACAATCAGCGAGGAAAGGTATTTAAAATAATCTTTTCGAGTTCGGTTGTATTTCAGTGAGAAACAGACCTCAGAACGTTTAGATATTTCCACTTTCTCACATGTCAAGGAACAGCCCTGGGAGTCATTGTGAAGACAGAATCTAGTCTCTAATAGATTATTTTCCTTACGCCTCGTAGCTTACGAGACAGTTAAACAAAAGGAGTTTTATGATTAAAACTCTGCATACCGTGTAGTGTATTAGAATATAAATATTAGCATAAAAACAAACTGTTTAACTATAAATGACACTAGTGCCAAACGCGTTTCGACCTCAAGAGGTTATCATCAGTGGCAAAAAGGGGGAAATTAATTTATAAAAATCTCAAAAAAATATTGTTTTTAAACAATATGAAGGCGCGTAATATAATACACCAACTCCTGTGAAACAAATATCTAGTGAAGTGTTACTTATTATGATTTTGTAAAGAACTCACCTTCATATTCTGTTTAAAACCATATTTTTTGAGATTATATGAATTAATTTCCCCCTTTTTGAGACTTGAAGTTGAAGTAAACAGTTCGTTTGTATGCTTAGTTTTACGCCATTGGTGTGATTTTGTTAAATTATTTTATTGGAGGTACTTGAATAAATTTGTCGATGTTTCAAAAGTTGGTTGGTATTCACGAATGGAAAATATGGAAGAATTAACAGACATAAAACGCCAGAATTGTTACATTGTACGAAATCTCATAACTCGTTAAGATATTACCTGTGTTTGCAGTTAACATACTTGATCGGCCACGGCCAATCCGTTAGTTAAGAACTTAGCTGTTTAAAATTTCAGTCAACGCTGGCATATTTTGATGGTAAAAGGAGCGGGGTGATATTTTTAAAATGCGTACTTTGTAGTTTTACTTGCGACATGTATTTGTTCAGTGTTACTGTACACAATTGGAACGCAGATACAAAAAAGCCGAATTTTTCGTGGTAGGCTCCAAATTCTGTCACCGGAAGCTAACATTTTGTGCGCTGTCAGTTGCGATGACGTTTTGTTTGAGTAGCGGGCGGGAATTTGAACCAAAAAGACAAATGCACAGTGAATGCCAGTCTGTATTAATGACTAGTCATGTGCGCGACCTATTTTCTGCATGATGTGTTTGGTCGGCATTGGCGCAAGGCTTTCGACTCTTATCAAACGATAAGATTGGCGCTGCTTTGTGACATAAATTGATCTCTGTCTGTCTCAGTAATTCGGAAGAAAATAGTGCAAGATATTGTCTATGCTTTGAGATGTTTGGATAAATTCTGATTTTGAATATCGCTGTTCACAATGAGTAATCAAAAAGAATGTCACTGGGTTTCCGGTCAGTAATCAGTATTCTGACCTTGCCTCTGGGTTTACCTTGAGTAATATGTATCAATCAAGGACGTTAGTTAAACGTGATTTCGATGCGGATTAACGTTTATGTACGAGGTGCGATCAGAAAGTTTCAAGACTGTGTCAATAGAGGGCGAATCGGATGTAGTACGAGCTTCTGCCTTTAGGGGGTGCGGCCTACATTCATCAGTGAATCAGTGTGCCAGCCGGCATCATCGAATTAGCATTTGTTTCGTAGTTACGGGCGTTTTGGTAGTGCATTACACCGACCCTCCTGCGATTTCGGAATGGCGTGTGCATCAAATTTTGCCAAAGACTCGCCAAAACGGCTACGGAAACCTATGAAATGCTAAAGCAAGCATTTGGGGAGTCCACAATGGGTCGTGCACAAACTTTTGTGTGGCATTCACGTTTTAAAAATGGCCGAACCTCTGTCGATGATGACGAGCGTTCCGGACGACCATCTTCGAGCACAACGCCCGAAAATGTTACGAAGATCGACGTCGTACCATCAACGACTTGTGCGACATTGTTGGGATAGGCTATGGGACCTGTCAGCTGATTCTAAAGGAAGAACTCCACATGCGACGCATCCTGTCTGAGGACCAGAAGCAGAATCGACTTCTCGTTTGTCAGGAGCTCAAAGATCTTGCAAGAACCGACCCCAACTTCCTTTCTAAGCTCCGTGTGACTTCTTCCTCTTCCCAAAGATGAAAATTCAGCTAAAGGGAAGGAGATTTGAGACGATAGAAGAGATTCAGGCAGAATCGCAGATGGTGCTTGACAGGCTGACAAAGAAAGATTTCCAGGGATGCTTCCAGGCTTGGCATTGGCGCTGGGATCGTTGTGTTCACTCCCAGGGGAACTACTTCGAGGGTGATGGATGAATTTAATACCTGAGATAAGTGTACGGGTTTTTATACGCGCAGTCTGGAAACTTTTCGATCGCACCTCGTATTTTTACGAGATTTGTTTTGTTTCTTGTCTTGTTTAACAACGCTTTATTAACTGCATAAGTTACATTCCATGAATGAACGGTTAAGCCAGTTTTGTCCACATGTCCAGGCAGTTTTTTTCCCCCCCAAAATAACGGAGAAGCACGTAGCACCCGAGCTACGGGTATGATTTGGAAAAACCTCGATGAAGTAGGCGTACACTGGATTCTGGTTTGGTTTGGTTTGGATCTTTTTTTTTTGAAGGACATTGCAAATTCGCTAACTGTTACGTAAATATTTTGAGCATTCGATCAAAATTTCGTGCATGATCGAAGTTTAGCCATGTCTATTCTACTTTAATGTAAAACCTTCATTTTAAGTGTCTCTTTAAGGACCTGAAATACATATTTGGATTATCTCGCTAAGTGTTTACCTGATTTCTGTCGTGAATAGAATTTGTCGGTATTCATAAAATGAACGTGTGTCTTAAGGCGGGTACACGCCAAGGTGAGAAACATTTACGAACAAAAAATGTCGTATATTCTGATAAAAACTTATTTTATGAAGCATTTAATCTGTTTAATTGTCGTCCACGTGGTCGAGTTTTGACGAATATTTAATTATTTTCAGCGCTGCGTAATCTGTTGAGTAGTGAGGTGATTAGAAAGGAAATTAAAAAGGCATCTTAAGCCAGTTGTGATTGGAAAACTTTGCATGGACAATGGAATGGAATTTCGAAATTTCACAAGAACAGTTGCATCATATTTTATTTTGATATCGACTCTGTTTTCAAAATGTACAGACATTCACCAGTCGAACAAAAATCTCTTAACAGTAAATTAAATTTCCTTCTATTCTTTTATTTTCCTTAGCTCCTAGATTACATCCAAGAATAGTAACCCTTTTATCTGACTTCTTTGCCTCAGCAACTCACGTTGATATTGAGCTAGAAGAGATTTCATTTTCCTTTCAACAAAGTCCACATCAGCTTTTATGTGGAAGGACATTCCTTGCCCTCCAACCTTCGTATGATTTTGATTTTGTAGTCTCTTGGCATGAATTTACATAAATATTCCCGAAACTCCTATTCCTTCATTACATTTAACATTTGTTGGACCACTCGAAGACACGAATAAACCGCTTAATTAAAATATTTAACGAAAAATGTAGTTTCTTAACTGAAGATTAAAACTACGTGAATCAGTTAAAAAGATACTGATACACTACCTTTACTTATTACTAGGAGAAGTTTAGATATTTATTTTCTTAACAATATACGACGCACATAATAAGTAGACGAATACTTTTCACTTTGTAGTTTATCTGTAGAGTCACGGTGGTCTAGCGGTTAGAACGCTGGCCTTGTAATCCTGGGGTCTCGGGTTCGATTCCCGGCGGTGCCCGAATTTATAACTTGTGTTGGGCAAGGCCGTGGTCTAGGCAACACGGAGTTTTCCTCCGTGGCATCCCAACAATTACTCCATTCACACACAGAAGAAGGCAATGGCAAACCACTTCTGGATCATCTGCCAAGAACGTATATGAACAGATCCCAGTCCGAGAAAAGGATGGAAGGATCCTGTTCATATGGACCTGTCGTCAGACAGAACACTAAATAATAATAAGATGAGGTGGTCTAGCGGTTAGAACGCTGGCCTTGTAATCCTGGGGTCTCGGGTTCGAATTTATAACTTGTGTTGGGCAAGGCCGTGGTCTAGGCAACACGGAGTTTTCCTCCGTGGCATCCCAACAATTACTCCATTCACACACAGAAGAAGGCAATGGCAAACCACTTCTGGATCATCTGCCAAGAACGTATATGAACAGGTCCCAGTCCGAGAAAAGGATGGAAGGATCCTGTTCATATGGACCTGTCGCCAGACAGAACACTAAATAAAATAAATAAATAAATTATTCAGAAATAGCCACGGTGGTCTAGCGGTTAGAACGCTGGCCTTGTAATCCTGGGGTCTCGGGTTCGAATTTATAACTTGTGTTGGGCAAGGCCGTGGTCTAGGCAACACGGAGTTTTCCTCCGTGGCATCCCAACAATTACTCCATTCACACACAGAAGAAGGCAATGGCAAACCACTTCTGGATCATCTGCCAAGAACGTGTATGAACAGGTCCCAGTCCGAGAAAAGGATGGAAGGATCCTGTTCATATGGACCTGTCGTCAGACAGAACACTAAATAAAATAAATAAATAAAATTTATCTGTCTGATACGGAAGATTAAATGTTCGCATGAACAGTTTTCTCCAAGTATTAAATTTTCCCAAGATTCGGTTGTCACGCAGCAAACTGAGAATCATTGTTTATGATCGATATTAGCGAAATTTGGTTTCTTTCTTCTTGTCTTCGCAAGTGGTTAAATCTTCGTCAGATCGTGGCCAAAAGAATTACAGGTGCAGCAGACTAAATGTTTCTTGAAAGAAATTCTGGTCTGAATATCTAACGCGTGCCAGCACTGTTCATAAACATCATTCGCGATCAATGTTCAGTCAGTTTTGTTTGCAAACAATGGTCGGAAAATTGTTGGCCTTGGTATTTGCCCAACTTTAAAGTCTGAAGAATTGTGTGTAGTCCTACATCTTCGCTGTTGAATCGTGGGCGGAAGATAAGCATGAACGACCTGAGGAAAATCATGTTTTATCTAAGGGTGTTTCAGTTAATATTATCTACTTTATGAAGATTAATTCCAGAGCCCTATTTTGTAAGGCACTCCGTGGATCTTGTCAGCTCCTGCACATCTCTATACTTGTGTTGTTGAAGGCTCTTTGAATATTATTCCATTGGTCTAGTTAATTGGGTGACACCCAAATGGCTTTGTGGACTGCCTTGTGTGGATAGAAGGAGTCACCAATGATAAGTTCGTAAGTGGAGCCTAAGTCAATGAGGTACTTGCCGTTTCAAGAGCTTCGTTTCCTATGATTCCTTCTCTGTCCTCATTGTCTCTTCCTATCTGGGCGTTCAAGTCTCCCATTAGAATGATGATTTCCTGTATCTTGATATACCTTATAGAACTTTCAGGGTGTTCGTAGAAGCATCTTTCTCTTTTAGGGAGGTTAAATTTGTCGGTGAATAACACAGAATTATAAAGGCGTTTCTAGCTCTAAATTTAAACCGCGCTGTAACTAGCCGCTCTGAAATTGGTTGCCACCTAATCAAGCTAGACTCTCTGGCTTTCTTGCTAAGAAGGAATGCAATTCCTGCAGCGTGCGTATCTCTGGTCTTCGTGGTAAACTCTCCGTGGTTTCTGGAGTCCCAAGATTTCGATGTTGTATCCTTCCTTTTTAGCTGTTATTATTATTATTATTATTATTTAGTGTTCTGTCTGACGACAGGTCCATATTAACAGGATCCTTCCATCCTTTTATCGGACTGGGACCTGTTCATATACGTTCTTGGCAGATGATCCAGAAGTGGTTTGCCATTGCCTTCTTCTGTGTGTGAATGGAGTAATTGTTGGGATGCCACGGAGAAACCGGCGAAGCCCCCGGAGGAAAACTCCGTGTTGTCTACACCACGGCCTTGCCCAACACAAGTTATAAATTCGGGCACCGCCGGGAATCGAACCCGAGACCCCAGGATTACAAGGCCATCTTCAGACTTACCGCCGTGGAAACCTCATATCCTACTCCGTTAGGTTATTTTTGGCCAGGTTTCTTTAGGATACCTTTTTTTGCGTTTGGCTGTTTACTTTCCGTTAAGGGAGTATGTAGGATAAATGTTTAAATATGAATTTGAATGTTGTAATTTAGAATATGGGAATTGTGAATTTTTCAATTTTGTATTTTTAATTTAGAAAATTTTAAAAGTACGGTTATTCACAAATGTTCAAAAATTGGAAATTTAAGTTTTTAAGAATTTTGTAATCATGAAAAATTGAAAATTATGGAAATCAGAGATTATGGTTGGTTTATTTGTGGGGTCAGGCTAGGTGAGGTAAGGACAGATTAGGTTACATTAGGGTGGGTTAGTGTAAGTTAAGTCAGGTCTGGTTAGGACAGGGCAGTTTAATTTATGTTAGGTTAGGTTCAGTTTGTTTACCTTCAGTTAGGAAAGTTAGGTTAGATAAGATAGGCCATTGTTAGATAATTTTTAAGTTGTTTTTTATTTGACCAGGTTGGTCAGAGCACTTAAAAAGAACTGCCTGAAGATGGCCAATTAAAGTTTAAACATGTGATCGATTTTTAATAAACATTGAAACTGCAATCAGCAGTTGTTGTGTAGAGCCTATTCACCTAATTTAAACACGTAGCCTTTCATTCACGAAGTATAAACAATGTTGCCAACACAATATAATAATAGTTTATTAAGTAACAAACATAATTGAGTTAACGAAGTGTTCTAAAGCGAGCACGTCTTACTCATCTCTTCTTGCGTCTGGTTACAGACCGTGGTTTCAGGTGATACTGCTTATTTAATTTGTTGTCATGTATTCTATTGTACTCATATACTATGCTGGTGTTTGTTATGTATTAATCTTTTGCAGGATTTCTATGCCTCTACATCAGCATGGGTAAGAATAGCAGTTGGTGCTTCTGTTTCATTCTTGTTTCAACATAACCTAAATGCAGTGGGCTTTAATCACAACTTTTCTGAAGAACTGTATATTTCTTTGCATTATATAACATATTCAAATTTAAGAGTAGAAAGTTAAGATATTTTAAGTTTATTACTATATATCCAAATTTTTGTTACGCTAAGAACGAAATTTAATACTTTCTTTCTACCGGAAGTTTTTGATGGAAAACAAACACATAGGCCCATTTTCTGTTACAGAGAATGATTCATGTGCTGAATGAATCCATGAGTATGTTCAGTTCTTGATATTCAAAATATTTTATTTTATTTATTTGTTGATTCTGATACATTTAGTCTAGTACGAGAGGATTGTTTAGTAGCTTATATAATTATTCAACTGCCACAGTACGTAGTACAGTAAAACCTCTCTAACTTGGACACTTGCGGTTCCACGATAATGTGTCCAACTTACAGAGGTGTCCAGGATAGAGGGAAAGGGGAAAATCATCCTTTCAAATTGTGGTGTAATGACAATGTGGTAATTGTTGAGTATTATGGAACCCTTCCCAAAAAGGAAATTCTTGATAAGAAAAATCAAAAGAGTAAATTAAATTTTTACAAATTTTGTTTTCACTAAATTAAACTTGCATGGATAAGCTGAAAGGGAAGGGCGCCAATACTTTATGTTTACCGACAATGTAATCTGTTTACTTTCATAATCTAACTACTGTAATTTCTGTTAACACTGTTTAACTCAGTTGCAAGCACAGTACAGTACAACCCCTCTATAACGCGGTTCGCTATACCACGGTTCCAGATATAACACGGGTACCTCATGTCCCCCATAGCGCAGCAAAAAAGAAACAAAGTTCATCAATTATCCTTCACACAGAACTCAAAATTATATTAAAATGCAAGACAAATTAATTATTTATTACTTTTTCCGTAAAAATCAATCATAGCATAGTGAAATAAGTATGTATACTCTTAAATGGCGATAGTCTATCAATACTCTATAACGCGGGTTTTCCCGTCCCCCGCGACCCGCGTTATAGTGGGGTTGTACTGTACTGACAATCAACTGACCATCAATACGTACTGTAGTCCAGTGAAGGGTTTAACAAAGGAATAACTATACACTTTCAATGCATTCGGATGATGTGTTCAAAGTCTCACACCCTCAACCATAAGCTAATCCTCAGGTAGAAGGCATTCATTAGTCAGAAATTGAAAACAACAAAATACTAACTGTAAATGTTTCCCATAAAAGTATTGAAGCTAAGTGCATGAACCTGTCCAACTTACAACAAAAGGGGTGACCAAGTTCCAGGATAAAGGGGTGTCCAAGATATAGGGTATTGTGGATATGTAAAATTATAGGATATCTGTTGGTTCCAATTAAAAGTGTCCAATATAGAGGGGTGTCCAGGATATAGGGGTGTCCAACTAGAGGGGTTTTACTGTACTTTAAAAACAACTGAAGCCTCTGTAAGGATAGTATTAACATAATTTAATTATGTGTCCAGAGATAAGAATCCATATCTTAAAGTCAATGATTGTTATTACAGAAGTCTTTAATTTGGATTGTTATATAATGCAAACATGCCTTACATCACAACAATAGGTAAATTTTCTGTTCTGCTTAAAAATTTTGTGTGTGCATGTTGTGCTTTTAACATGTGTCTGTACTAATCAGTTAATTCATAATGGAGGGAACAGCTTGTTGCAAATCAATCAAACTGGTAGCAATAAAAATGTCATAGGATCTTTTTAAAAACAGGTAGTGGATTGCATGAAGTCAGCCACGTGCCAGCAGAAAAACCAGTAACACTGCTTTGTTTGTTGTTGCCATGAATGAAATATTGCTGATTGCATCTTATTTATTGTGGTATGGGGCAATAAAAAAAGAGCAATTGTTTAGGTACACAAATCAAACTTAATACATATTGCAGGGTCAGGCAATATTTTGATTAGCATTTTAACCTCTGTTACTTTTATTGTCATCGTCATGTGTTAGGTCCCACAGATTTTGTCAGTATTTAGTAAAGGAAGTCGGTTAAAAACGTTGAGTTCCTTTGCTGTTTAATTCATTGTGTCATCAGGGTGATGAGTAACACATCGCCTTGAGGATGGAGGCAGCAAGGACCTCTGAAATGTTGGTAAACTTCTACCAGACTACATGGCACTGCAACCTAGAAGACAGCCATCTTTGGATTCACCACTGAGAAAACCTCAAATCCTGTATGATCTGAAGCTTTCATGGTGACTAAGTATAATGAATTCTTCTTGGGCTACAAGACGGAGAAGAATTCATTATACCTCAAATCCTACTTAATACTGGAGTGGATAATAAAGAATAGATTAAAATATACAAAACAATAATTTTGCCTGTTGTTTTGTATGGGTGCGAAACATGGTCTCTCACTCAGAGGGAGGAACATAGATTGCAGGTGTTTGAGAATCGGGTGTTGAGGAGGATATTTGGGCCTAGGAGAGAAGACGATGGGGTATGGAGAAAATTGCATAATGATGAGCTTAAAAATCTGTACTCCTCCCCCAGTATTGTCAGGGTGATTAAGTCGATAAGAATGAGATGGGCTGGGCATGTAGCGCGCATGGATGGGACAAGAGGTGTGTACCAGGTATTGGTTGGGAAGCCTGAGGGGAAGAGACCTCTGGGGAGACCTAGACGTAGATGGGAGGATAATCTCAGGCGGGATCTATGGAAGATAGGAGTTGAAGGAGACTGGATTTTGTTGGCCCAGGACAGGGTCCGGTGGAGGGCTTTGGTTGGTTCGGTGATGAACCTTCGAGTTCCGTAAGCCATTTGGTTGGTTGGGTCCACTATTTGGGAAGCCTGAGTTGAAGAGACCTCTGGGGAGACCTAGACGTAGATGGGAGGATAATGTCAGGCGGGATCTGTGGGAGATAGGAGTTGAAGGAGACTGGATTTTGTTGGCCCAGGACAGGGTCCGGTGGAGGGCTTTGGTTAATTCGGTGATGAACCTTCGGGTTCCGTAAGCGATCTGGTTGGTTGGGTCCACTATTTGGGAAGCCTGAGGGGAAGAGACCGCTGGGGAGACCTAGACGTAGATGGGAGGATAATATCAGGCGGGATCTATGGGAGATAAGAGTTGAAGGAGACTGGATTTTGTTGGCCCAGGACAGGGTCCAGTGGAGGGCTTTGGTTAATTCGGTGATGAACTTTTGGGCTCCCTAAGTCAGCTAGTTTGTTAGTTAGTGGGAAAGTGCGGATTGGATTAATTTGGCTTTTGCAGAGACTAAATGACAAGTAACAAGTCATGATTTTGGGCATGTGGATGGAAGCAGATTCTGTCCCACTGTCTTGCTGTAAATTGTAGCACAGTTGTCATGAGAGCTGTAGTCTATTCTAAATGCTGATAACACTTCTCAAAAATGTCATACATGTGTGTATATTAATAACTCCAGAAGTACCTCTCATTATGTGAAAAGTTTATGTTTTAGAACCATGTTTACTTCTTACATAATAAATTGATATTTCTTGCATTATCTACTGTCTAGACAATAATATACATAAAACTAAATATACAAACGTAACTTCAAATCAAAATCTTAAACAGAGCCATAATGTAATATGTAATAAATCATTTGAGAGTGTTTACAAATTTTAAGCTTCTGGGAACAAGGATAACAAATAGAAATGAGTTTTGATGATGAAGTTAGTAGAATAATTAATTCTGGAATAATTTTTGCCTTTTCTCATGTTTGTTTCAATCATTATAATCCTCTCTGCTGTCTAGAATGCCAAAGGTTTGTTGTTTTGTATAGGTGTGAATTGTGGTCTCTTACTTTTAGAGACAGCACAGGCTACAGTTGTGATAATCGAAGGCATGTGTTACTCTGAAACATTAGTAACCACTACAAGACCACATGGTGTCAAAATCGAGAATGCCAGAATTAACACTTTTACCAACATAACAAAATCGGCTCCCATAAATTATGAGTGTGTGAGAAAGTGCACAGTAAAATATTTTAACCAAAGATAAATGAAGTAAATGAGCAGCGCCGGATATTACGCAGTGGACGTTTCAGGCTGTGATGGTAGAATGTAACTAGGATGGGGTGAAAGGAGGAGTATAAATTTTATTTTGTGGGTTGACCTTTTAGAGAACACACACAGGGGAGATCAAGAAAGAGGTGGGAGGTTAATATTAAAATTGATTTTAGGGATATTCATTGTGATGATTGGAGGAAAATGGAATTGGGTCAGGAATGTGTCCAATGGCAGGCTTTGATTTTGATAAGATAGTGTAGTTGCGTCATATTGTGACTTATTAAATTAAAATTAATTATTTGGTTTTTCCGTCAAATCACAATGTATTTAAAATAAAATAATTAAAATATCATTCTGTGTTCCATATCGAATAATCTATTTACAATTGGAACATTTACAACATGTTTCGGTTTTATTAAACCATCATCAGGTGTAAAATTATATTAATAAATTTAAAACTCAATTACAAACTGATCTACGAAAAAAAAACTACACTACGAAAGAATTGTAAAAAATTGTAATTGAGTTTTAAATTTATTAATATAATTTTACACCTGATGATGGTTTAATAAAACCGAAACATGTTGTAAATGTTCCAATTGTAAATCGATTATTCGATATGGAGCACAGAATGATATTTTAATTATTTTAATTATCTTATTTTAAATACATTGTGATTTGGCGGAAAAAACAAATAATTAATTTTAATTTGATTTTGATGGTGTTTAATCTTCTGGCTTTGGTAGTACATTGCTAGTATTCTTTCATGGAAATCCTTTGTTAGTTTTGGACAGTCCTGCTTTGATGTACAAACACTGCATGTTTTGAACTTTGTTATAATTACTTTATTGGGATTATCCCACCCAAAACACTTTGTGGTCTGGTCATAGCATTCTTTTGTTATTTACATGTTTATTATTTCTTTCAGGCTCTTCAAGTTGCAACAAATGTGACTGAGCAGAAACATCATGTGTCACGAGATAAGAGAGGTCAAATTCTGGGCAACCTTCGAGGCTTCCGGGGTTGTACAGTTTGGTTTACAGGTACGTTAAAGTTTTATTATGCATGTGGCTCATGAAAGAATTTTTGATGCCTTGTAACAACAGATTGTAAATATGCCACTGGTATGTAAGACTTGAGGTTTTCACAGCGGCGAGTATGAAGATTTCTGTCTTCTGGGTTGTTGCGCTGTGTAGTCTGGTAGATGTTTACCAACGTTTCAGAGGTCATACTGCCTCCATCATCAGGGCGATGACGGAGGCAGTATGACCTGTGAAACGTTGGTTAACATCTACCAGAATACACAGCGCAACAACCCAGAAGACAGAAATCTTCATACTCTGATGACGGAGGCAGTATGACCTCTGAAACGTTGGTAAACATCTACCAGACTACACAGTGCAACAACCCAGAAGACAGAAATCTTCATACTCTGATGACGGAGGCAGTATGACCTCTGAAACGTTGGTTAACATCTACCAGACTACACAGCGCAACAACCCAGAAGACAGAAATCTTCATACTCTGATGACGGAGGCAGTATGACCTCTGAAACGTTGGTTAACATCTACCAGACTACACAGCGCAACAACCCAGAAGACACAAATCTTCATACTCTGACGACGGAGGCAGTATGACCTCTGAAACGTTGGTTAACATTGACCAGACTACACAGCGCAACAACCCAGAAGACAGAAATCTTCATACTCTGATGACGGAGGCAGTATGACCTCTGAAACGTTGGTTAACATCTACCAGACTACACAGCGCAACAACCCAGAAGACAGAAATCTTCATACTCTGATGACGGAGGCAGTATGACCTCTGAAACGTTGGTAAACATCTACCAGACTACACAGTGCAACAACCCAGAAGACAGAAATCTTCATACTCTGATGACGGAGGCAGTATGACCTCTGAAACGTTGGTTAACATCTACCAGACTACACAGTGCAACAACCCAGAAGACAGAAATCTTCATACTCTGATGACGGAGGCAGTATGACCTCTGAAACGTTGGTTAACATCTACCAGACTACACAGCGCAACAACCCAGAAGACAGAAATCTTCATACTCTGATGACGGAGGCAGTATGACCTCTGAAACGTTGGTAAACATCTACCAGACTACACAGTGCAACAACCCAGAAGACAGAAATCTTCATACTCTGATGACGGAGGCAGTATGACCTCTGAAACGTTGGTAAACATCTACCAGACTACACAGTGCAACAACCCAGAAGACAGAAATCTTCATACTCTGATGACGGAGGCAGTATGACCTCTGAAACGTTGGTAAACATCTACCAGACTACACAGTGCAACAACCCAGAAGACAGAAATCTTCATACTCTGATGACGGAGGCAGTATGACCTCTGAAACGTTGGTTAACATCTACCAGACTACACAGCGCAACAACCCAGAAGACAGAAATCTTCATACTCTGATGACGGAGGCAGTATGACCTCTGAAACGTTGGTTAACATCTACCAGACTACACAGCGCAACAACCCAGAAGACAGAAATCTTCATACTCTGATGACGGAGGCAGTATGACCTCTGAAACGTTGGTTAACATCTACCAGACTACACAGCGCAACAACCCAGAAGACAGAAATCTTCATACTCTGATGACGGAGGCAGTATGACCTCTGAAACGTTGGTTAACATCGACCAGACTACACAGCGCAACAACCCAGAAGACACAAATCTTCATACTCTGACGACGGAGGCAGTATGACCTCTGAAACGTTGGTTAACATTGACCAGACTACACAGCGCAATAACCCAGAAGACGGATATCTTCATGCCACTGGTAGTCAGAAGGCCTACATTTTCTGAAAACAGATAAGGTTTCTAAAGTGTCATATTAAACCAGACAACCTTGTGGTGCTATCTCAGCTGATTTGCATTTTTCTTTACTTAAATGCATGTAGATAACGGAACTTGGTGTTTATTGAGGTTTTGCCTTTTAAACAAATTCTATGAATGTTAGTGAACCAAGTTAAAATATTGTATGTGTGGTATGTCTTCACTTTTTACAGATTTATACTTTTGATGAATTTTGAGAGACTTTGTTAGTGGATAGTCAGTTAGTAATATAGGTCTGGAAGTGACTTGTTAGTAGCCAAAATCAGATTAATCTGAAGGTAAATATGGCACTGCCACACGTAACTCATTGAAGGTGAAGCCATTGCTAAGTTTTACTTTATTTTTTATTTTGTTGTTGCAGTTTTTGGTGTTAAAAGAAATTTTTATCCCACCTTGTCATAATTATTCAGTCTTGTTGGTAAGCCAGCTTCTTCAAAAGAAGTAAGCTCTGAAACATAAGTTCTAATATCACTTCAGATATACAGAACTACTTAGTGTGTTGAGGTGAGACCAAATATGTCTCTTTTTTCAGAATGTACAGAGTTTTTCTGTTTCTGAGAATCGGCAGTTTATGCATTACTGTTCATATTTTCTGAGGAAAAATGTTTAAAAAGAACATGTTTTGTAAACTTCCTGCAACTTATAAATTTTTATCCCATCCTTATCACCAGTCACGACATTTCCTTATTGGCCGAGTCGTACGTTACAGGAGACTTTATTTGCAATAACGAAATTTACAAAATTCTGTATTCTTATTCTCCATAATCTTTACTTTCTGATTCTCATATTTTATAAGCAGGGTTATGCCAGTTTTATAAGTTGATTTCTTTGTATTCATATTTTTAACTTTGAAACATGATCTCAAAGTAAGATATAAAGCAGTAATTCTACAAATTGTTTGTATATATTCATAACTTGGTCTGCTACTCTGAGTGAAGGAAAGAGATTGAAGATTTCCGTCTTCTGGGTTGTTGCGCTGTGTAGTCTGGTCGATGTTAACCAACGTTTCAGAGGTCATACTGCCTCCGTCATCGCCCTGATGACGGAGGCAGTATGACCTCTGAAACGTTAGTAAACATCGACCAGACTACACAGCGCAACAACCCAGAAGACGGAAATCTTCATACTCACCGCTGTGAGAACCTCAAGTCTTACAAAGATATTGAAGTTGGAAATAAGTACAAATTAGATGTTTTGTAGAATATTTGTATCTGTAAGCAATGAACTAAAAGGAGAATGGAGAAATGCACCTGAAGACCTGTATGGTTTTGTGTTCTTTGTCTCATATTTTATAATGGTTAAATGGAGGAGACTGAGACAATCTAGAAAATAAGACAATCAAAGCAGTGCAGGACAGTAAATGCATTTTAATTCTACAATTTATATTCCTTTCTTTATCTCCTTAAGAACCCATATAAAGTTTTGAGCATAAATTAAGTGCATTTTACACATATTTATTCATACGATGTAATAAAATATTATTTTGATTATTCCACATATATGTTTGATTGCTTTACTTTATTTTTCGTACTTTAATTTGAAGTAATATTGATATTTCTTTGTTACTCATTATATCAACACCTTGGACAATAATTAGACCCCTAAACAGGGGAACAAAGGCCAGTTACTGTTGATTCTTAATCATGGTTATCCTGCCTTACGAACTGTTTGTTGCCGTCAGCATGCTGGGTGGACTGAAGCTTGTGAAATTTGTTCAGTTGGAGATGATGGCCTGGCTGTAACGTCACTGATGGCTCTGAGAGAATGATTATTAAAAAGTAGGTTCTGCTCTGTTGAATTTGTCTTGTGTGATGAAGATTGCAGTATTAATTTCGATTTGAGTATATGAAAGAATGCTTACCAGGTATGTTATTCCTTAATCCTAAGAATCTCAGCTAATTATATTTCTTGCTTGGTTTAATTTTTTGTATGTTTTCCTAACAGGTTTGTCAGGTGCTGGTAAAACGTCAATAGCCTTTGAGTTGGAGGCTTTCTTGGTTTCACGTGGTATCCCTGCTTACGGACTCGATGGAGATAATATCAGAACAGGCCTCAACAAGAATCTCGGCTTCTCCAAGGAAGATAGAGAAGAAAATATCAGACGAGTGGCAGAGGTGGCCAGACTGTTTGCTGACAGTGGAGTTGTCTCTCTCTGCAGTTTTGTTTCTCCATTTGCAGAGGTAATACGACATGACATTTTTTTATTAGTTGTATAATTTATTTCCTCAAGACATTATAGTTCACCAGCCATTTGCGGTGGTTTATCACCTCCTCACGATCTGTCAATTTTCCAATGAAAATCGCTATTGTTCAGTTAAACTTTTTTGTGATAATCTTCTTCTTCTTGTATGGCTCTCCGGTCCGTATTCGGTCCATGGTCTCCTCAATTCTCCTCTTCCATTCAGTCCGTCTGTCGGAGGCTTTGATTGAGGTTTCAAAACATCTTCCTTTTTACGGTGCAAGGTTGTTAGCCTTGCGACTAACCACCAACCTGGAGGACCAGGGTACCTGCCTTAGTCTGACCTCTCCCCCTCGACCAATCTGGCTAGGGAGGCCCTACCAGTAGCTCTTGGGGTCACTGAGGTACTCAAGCCCCACCACCACGACAAGGTGCAGGTGGGGTTTTTGTGATAATACTCTATGGATTAAAGAAATTGTTTTTTTTTTTGCAACTAATTATCAGACCCAAATGAATACATGGTGATTAATATCGTATTATTTTGATGATCTTTGGCATTATTGTCAAAATGCTGTTTTAAATTAGGTATTTACAGCTGCCATAGTTTGCTGTATCTTTATTGTCCTATTTCCTCACTGCTCTGATACAGAACTTATCCCATATCCTCTATGAGATTGGACACTAAGTCAAGTGCTCAATTTACACTAAAGCACTATGACTAAACGTAAAATGGCCTGATGACATGTCGGAAATACTCTTTCACTACAATTATATAATTGGAAGGAGTGCTTCATGAATTGACAGAGATGTTCTTTATATAATTTTCAAGGACGGAAGGAAATTATCTTCATGTGCCGTTGCATAAGGAAAGCTGTTTAGTTATTGGCCTTGTTAACAATTTGTATTTGCCTTTGTGTTTGGCCATACTAGTAGCCACTGAACCTTCCAAAGTTCATGAAACTTGATATGGATCATACCACAAACATAATGCCGACATGGCAGCAATGTGAACCGGAGTGCTGTGCAGTGGAGCGGAGGCTTGAAATATGAATACAGTATTTGTCGTCATTATCATAAAGTACAAAAAACAACATGATAATTGGTAATATATATATATATATATATATATATATATATATATATATATATATATATATATATTTCTTATTACTTGCTTCATTGTAGAAATCCAGCTTGTTAAGATTGTATAAATATGCCCACATGTTTTAAGTAACTTTGTGTATTTCAGTTGAAATTTGGCAACTTAAGTACAGTTGAAGATTTCTGTCTTCTGGGTTGTTGCGCTGTCGATATCGACCAGACTACACAGCGCAACAACCCAGAAGACAGAAATCTTCATACTCACCACTGTGAAAACCTCAAATCTTACTTAAGTACATTTTTATCATGTGTGATGGTAATTCAAAAGTATTTACAAGTTGACAGTGTTTTGATTGTAAAAATGTCTACATATTTATTCTGAATTTTTTATCAGGTATTTTAATAAAAAACTGTGTTATGAACACATATTCGAAGAAGCATGGGAAAATGTAAACGCTGGAGTGCTTGTGAATGGAGAACGATTAAATAACATTCGGTACGCGGACGATACTGTAGTGTTTGCCGACTCTCTGGAAGGTCTCCAAGAATTGATGGATCGTATTGTGAAGGCCAGTACCAACCACGGCTTAGATCTTGACATCAAAAAAAACGAAGCTCATGGTCGTCAGTAAAAATGCTGTATTACCCGGTCAGCTAGTTGTTAATAATTAAAAATAGAAAGCATATCGAAATATACATACATGGGCAACACAATTAATGACCAGTGAGATCACTCCTTGTAAATAAATTGCCTTATTAAAAAAGCCAGAGCCACTTTCATCAAAATGGAATCAATGGTCAGGAGTAGAGACTTAAACTTAAACACCAAATTAAGACTACTCAGATGTTATATTCTCTCCGTGCTTTTATACGGCGCTGAATCGTGGACATTGACCAAAGTTTCTTAAAAAAAAAGTTGGAGGCCTTCGAAATGTGGTTGTACCGACGTATTCTCAGAATTTCCTGGACTGACAGTGTAACCAACAAGAATGTTCTTGAGAAACTCCGCAAAGACGTTGAGGTTGTTAACACCATAAAAAAGAGAAAGTTGGAATATTTTGGTCATATCATGAGAAATAGTGATAGATACGGGAAAAGTATTTGGAAAGATGGGACCTGGCAGGCCAAGAATCTCCTGGCTTCAGAACCTAAGAACTTGGTTCTCGATGGCCACTGGAGGGCTGTTTCAAGTAGCAGCCAGTAGAGCTCAAATTGCTATACTGATCGCCAACATCTGGAATGGATAGGCACTTTAAGATGAACAAGAAGAAGATATGAAGGAGACATAATTAATTTGATCATTTGACCTTATGATGTGAGTTAGCTTCATATACATTATAAATAACTGAGGGATGAGGAATGTATACAAAATTTTGGTTAGGAAGCTTGATGGGAAGATAATACATGGAACACCTAGACACACATAGAAGGATAATATTAAAATTGAATTTAAGGAAATAGAATGGAGTGTATGGGCTGAATTTCTGTGGCTCAAGATAGAGACCAATGATGAGTTCTTGTGAACACAGTACTTAACATTCAGGTTCCATAAAAGTTGGGAAATTTCTCGACTAGATGAGTTTGACTATTCATTTCTCAATAAAAACTCTGCTTCATGAAGTTAATTAGTTACGAGGGCCACTCCAAAAGTAATGTACCATATTTGTTTAAAAATTAAATTTTTATTTCACAACTTTGCTATTCGCACAGTGGATAGGTACAGCCTTTAGGAACGAAATTTTACTTTTTCTGCACAGTCTTCATCTCTCTCAACTGCCTTACGCCACCTCGGAGCAAGGGCGTGTATGCCCGCACGGTAAAACCCTGGATCAGCGCTTTTGAGCCACTTTTTCAGAGACGCCACAATGGAGTCATCGTCCTCAAACTTTGTCCCACGAATACTGTCTTTCAGTTTACCAACAGGTCATAATCTGACGGTGCCAGATCAGGACTATGGTGGGTGTGGCAACACTGTCCACCTTAATTTTGTGATCGCCTCCATGGTTCTCAGACTGACGTGCGTCCGGGCCGCGGGACCCACCTCGCACAGATCTTCGAAAATCCCAACTGTTATAATATTCTGCACACACTGGCTTCTGCAATGCCCAGTCGGAGTGACAATTGTTTAACAGTTATCGTCTGTCCGCCATGATCATGTTGTTCACCCTCTCAACATTGGCGTCCGTCCTCGCTAACTCTGGCCTGCCGCTGCGTGGTAAATCGCGAATGTTTGCATATCCACCTTGGTCTTCTTGGCTGGAACAAACCTGTGGTTTTCACACACATTCTTCACACTGTACTAGCAAATTCATATTTTTTTTAGCGTCTGTTGAATGTTAGTAATTCCTTCAAAACTTATATTTTCACTAGATTTTGGCAAAGTTATAAATATCAATAAATCTGTAGATCATGACATTGTACTGTTTTTGAAGGCTTTCCAGAGAGCTAAATGTTTTACCAATACGATTTCATGTCTTATCCATTGCTTGTGGCAAATAAATTCCATTGTTCTCATCTCTTCATGATGGTATGAGTTTACAAAATTTGAGCCAAGAATACCTTATGAACCTGACTATTTTTGCCTGTCACATTTTTATCCACCTCATATGATCTTGAAAACTTGAGTACCATGCAGTGTATTGAATGCATGGTTTTATACACCTCTTGTGAACTAGGCAAAGCCTGCAGCTTCCCCAAATGGTGCAGCAAACCCAAGGGTTGTACTCTTGAGGGTTTCCCCCACCCCAGGAGCGCCCACTACAGATTTTGTCCTGGTGGGGCTCTTTACCCCATGACCTTTGTTCCCTTGGCTTGCCTGACTTTGGGGCTTGCTCTCCAGAGTTTTAAACCCCCCCTAACTTTCCCAAGGTTTGAAACCATTGAGCATCTACTATCTCAGGTTAGATCACCCAAGGCATGGGAACACCTGGGCTGCCCACCACAGACTTGGCTACACATGGGATTAGGCCACCTCTGGGACCTGCACCCCCTAAAGAAATCCCCAGGCATTTTACCCCACTCTTTCTCCTGGCTATGGTTGACACCCCTTGCAGCTTTACAGACCTAGCCTTACCCCAGCATTTTTGCACCTTGCCACTCTGGGGGCTTCACCCTCAGGCTTCATCTCCCATGCATTTTCCCAGGTTTTCAAAATCCATATCTTTGCTCTCGCTATGCACCCAAAGGCTTGGCCATCTAGAGGGCTGGGCGAGCTCTGAGGTATGTACACATGGGAAAACCCAAGGGTCTGCATTGTGTGGATGACATTGTAATGAGTTTGACTACACTAACCTACACAGCCAGAGAATTACAAAGCTGATGAAATAACTGGGAATGACTCATAGGATCCAGAATGGTTTTCAAGTTCTTTATTTACAAATTGCTGCAACCAGCCAGCCCATTTGTTGTTTCTGGAGGTGAAGCAGCGTCGATTGATATCACATGTTTCTAAGTCAGTGTGCAGATAGTATGAGCAGTGGATTACCTCTCAAATCTAAAAGTTTGTGACGATAGTGCGTTTTTAAAATAAAAGGTTTTCTGGAAGTTTACCATCGTCCTGTCATGAAGGAGGAACATGAGGAATGGACGTTACAATGGTTAGTGTGTACTGTGAAAGCCAGTGTGAATTAAGGACAGACAAAACTGAAAAGATGTAAAGGGAAATCAACAGTGGACAATTATTTCAAATATTATTATTTTAGTTAATTCAAGTGCAGTGGAAAACATTATCAATTTTAATAGAGTTTTTAATAATTCCATCTTTTACTGAAGTGAATTGTTAGTAATGTATGATCTGAAGCTTTCACGGAGGCAAAGTGTAATAAATTCTTCTTGGGCTACCAGCCGTACCCTGAGGACGAGGTCGAAGATGGTTCTTGAAACAGTGTTTTCTTCATTAAGTCACCTTACACGGCCGGTAGCCTGAGAAGAATTTATTAAATTGTTAGTATTTTAAGAAGCTAATCCTTTACAGTATTGTGCCAAATATAGATATTTATGGACTTGTTTTATTTCAAAGTTTAATTAAGATCAAAATTACCTACATAAAGACATTCCCAAATTTAAAAGCTAAAAGGACAACATTCATTGCACTGGTGGTAATCTCATTTGTTCATTATGTTCAGACATTCTACTTTTGTTAACAGGACAGAGAAATGGCACGAAAGATTCATAAAGACAGTGACCTTCCATTCTTTGAGGTATTTGTGGATACACCACTAAATGTATGTGAGCAGCGTGATGTGAAGGGGCTTTATAAGAAGGCGAGGCAAGGCAGTATTAAAGGTAAGCTCAGGACTTTGTGATGTGAATATTCATCTCTTTGTCTTCAATACACTGTATTCATGTGTGAAGTAAAGCAAAGCCATCCCGTTACATGCCAATGTTGGCACTTATGGGAGAGGTGGTATAGCTCCTACTCATTCTCAACCTCGGCACTAGAAGGGGTGAGTGGTCAGCAGCATCCCCCAGCTGTGCATTACCCTTGGGAAAGGACCCCGGTACCCATTGGACAGGAGGCTGGGTGGGCCTCAGCCAGTCTGGATGCTGAGGCTAGAAGGAAATCCTCTGTCTTTGTCGGGGATTGAACCCCCGTCGCCCAGCCTGTAGCCAGTCATAAGTGTTACACAGTATTAAAATGGTGATTATTATTTTTGTTGTTGTCGTCATTTTGTGTGTGGAGGTAGCATTTCTCCTGGCGGTGATGGCCATTCCCTTTCATGTTAGTAAGGGAGACTGACGTAGTGCAAATGTTGTCATTAATTAAACTTTTTATATTTACCTTGCTGAATATGGCATGGTCAGCCAAACCTTTACTGTTAATATTCCTTTTAAAAGATAATGGGTTCCTATCTGTTGTTACATGATGCATGTTTAGTTATGACTGGGCTTCTTAGTATGAGGAATTCTCTGTTGATGTTGCTGTTGAAAGGCTGGATTTAGAAATACATTCGGGGTTGATGAGGAAGAACAAGTATCCCTTTTCTGGCAAATTAACGCTGTGTACTGGAAAGAAAAATTATTTTTATTGACAGTTTAAGATATCTAAGGCTGGGTATTTTTACAGTAAATTCTGCTATTCTGTAAGTGCTGCTGTGCCTCTGACATCCAAACTGAATTAAATAAAGCTCAATAATGAAGGTGATAAATGCAGAAGATAATAATGTCTGGTGCGGAATGATGCACAACAATGCATGACCCATATTTTTAATTCAGGGACAGTGTGTTGGGCACCTAACCCAAAGGAATCTAATCACAGTCTTCCTTCATTCTAGAGAAAGTGTGCCAAATTCTGAGATGTTTTTTTAAGATGGTTTTATTTTAACCGCACTAAAATAGATTCTTCTTCTATGGCTCTCCGGTCCGTATTCGGTCCATGGCCTCCTCAATTCTCCTCTTCCATTCGGTCCTTCTGTTAGGCCCGTCTGTCCGAGGCTTTGATCGAGGTGTCAAAACATCTTCCTTTTTACGGCCTTGTGACCAACCCCCAACCTGGAGGACCAGGGTACCTGTCTTAGTCTGACCTCTCCCCCTCGACCAATCTGGCTAGGGAGGCCCTACCGGTAGCTATGCTACCACCAGCATAGGTCTTGGGGTCACTGAGGTACTCGAGCCCCACCACCACGACAAGGTGCAGGTACCATTAAGTGGGACCCTGTAGTATATCAGTATGGTACCTGTTTCGTCTGTCATAAGTTGTGCTCAACATATTCTGCTTCTTCTTTTCATTCAGGTTTCACTGGTGTGGATCAAGCTTATGAAAAGCCAGAGACTCCAGATCTCGTAGTGAAGACTGTGGAGTGCACAATTGAAGAGAACATGCTGCAAGTGGTTGAGATGCTGGAGGAAAATGTGAGTGAAGTGTGGGAAAATAGTAACGCGAACTCCGCTCGTGTAAGAGCTTCGTACAAGTTATGACTTCTCTGTGAATAGGCAGACAAACATGCTTCATCGATTAATACTTCTGATAATGGTCGTGATAAGTAGCGTGGTGAATGATACTACAGAAATTCGAATTGAATATGAAATTTTGAACATAGCATGTCAGTAATTCTTCTTACTGTTATGAATTACGGTATGTTATGCATTTTATAGGGAATTATTCCTACAACTCTGCGTTCAGCTGATATGGTAGAAGAACTTTTTGTGCCGGAGAACCGTGTGAAAGCAGCTAAAGAAGAGGCACTGCATTTGCCATCACTGGAGATTACAACAGTTGATCTGCAGTGGTTGCAGGTGCTTGCCGAGGGCTGGGCCACTCCTTTGAAGGGATTCATGAGAGAGGATCAGTTCTTACAGGTACTGCCAGCTTTTGTTTCTACCAAATAAAAATTCAAAATGTTGTTCTTGGAGTGACAGCCCTGAGAATACTATCAGTTTTGCATTTTAATAATTAGGTACAGTGACTGGTAGAAAAATTTGTGAATGCAACAAATGTTGGAGAGACAACCCCCCAAAATTATTGACTTTCATTTATGAAAAGAAAATTAGCCAGGGGTATCCACAAGCCAACACAACAGTGCATCATAGACAAAATAGTAGATACATAAAAATGTTCCTTTTGGACAGATGAATATTGGAGAATTGTTGATCTTTCCTGTTTTGAAAATTGGGCAAAATGGTGTCCAAAAACTTGGCTCATTATGGAAAATATGTTAAATGTGATTTTTCTCATGTTGAAGATTTTAATTTCATACAAAGAAAGATTACTTAATAGTGTACTGTAAAAATATATTTGGGAATTGTTGTTGAATGTCAATGGGAATTGCTAATAACTTTTAGTTTCCTGCTTTCAGTAATAATGTAATGGAAGTGCATACATTTGAAGGTTATATCCGACAGATTTAACAAAGAATCTTTACTTTCATAATAGGTTCTTCCCACAAAAATGTTAATGCTCATGATACTACTACTAATAATAATGAAGAACACTACAGTAACTACCATCACATTTCTAGATACAAACAGAACACGAAGTGGTTGCCTATTGGGTCGTAGTGTAGAAGTTTATCATCGTTTCAGATGTGCTTACATTTGCCTGAAACTTTTTTTATGTCACATTTACAGAAGTTTTTAGAGTGGGTAGCCATGATTGTGGGAAAAGTTTATATTTACAGCTTAAAACATTGTAGATAAAATTATAATGAATATGAATATATTTTTTCTTATCTAAAATTTGTATGGCTATTATATAGGTTTATCAGGGACTACTTTAACTTTACATTGTAAAGTTAAGGATTAAATTGTTATATATTGCATATGACAATTTTAAACGTAATATGTATGTATAATTTATTGTTGACAATATTTCTTAACCCTCTGAAGCACAAAGTTCAGCAAATTAATAATTCAATGTCTACCTCAAGGACAGCGGAATGTCTCCATTACAATCACTGATTAACCTGAGAATTGTTGCATAACCCATAAATATTTTTTGTGGAAAGGGTGCAGTTACTGAATGTTCAAGGAGGTCTTACTTGTAGTTATCGCGGTGTTCAAAGGGTTGGACCGAAATAGAAAACATATTTTGCTTAGAAGAAGTGGTTGTCGTGTCTGAAGTACATTAACATTTTTTGAACTATAATTGCTTCTTGTAACACCGTCAGAAGCATAACTGCAAGTTATAATTCATTTTTAGGCTCAGCATTTCAACTGCCTTCTTGAAGGATCTGGTGTGAATCAGTCCGTTCCAATAGTGCTTCCTGTAGCAACTGAGGATAAAGAGCGGTTGACGGGATTATCATCATTTACTCTATGCTATAATGGTCAGTGTGTGGCCATCTTACGTAAACCAGAGTTTTACCCTCATCGTAAAGAAGAGAGAGTCTGCAGGCAGTTTGGCACATGTCACAAAGATCATCCATATATCAAGGTAAGGATGTGGTGTATTTTGTAAAGATTGAGCAATTTTTCTTTTATTACGGCCAGAAACTTTTAAATTAAATTTAAATCATGTTAGATTATTGTTATAATTGTTTTGTGGACTTGGGTTTGAGGAGGTTTACACTGGAAATTTATTATCTTTTTATAAAAACTGTACATTTTTATGGTCACAATCCAAGTTCCATACCCAGTTTAAGACTAAAAAAATATTGAGTTCTCATTGAATGACCTGTTTCAGAACAGGATGATTAAGATTTTGGTGACTAGTGTTTTGAACTAAGATTTATCTGTATGTTGTAGATGATCTATGAGAGTGGGGATTGGCTGGTTGGTGGTGACATTGAAGTCTTGGAGCGTATAAGGTGGGGTGATGGGCTGGACAGCTATAGGCTCTCCCCCAATGAGCTCAGAGCCAAATTTAAAGAAATGGGAGCTGATGCTGTGTTTGCTTTCCAACTGAGAAACCCCATCCACAATGGGCATGCTCTCCTAATGCAGGTATGTTGATTGCAGTAATGAAAGGAGAGACATCTTTTATTCACAGTAGCAGTTTACAGGAGAGGAAGTTCTCTGTTTGTGTTTTTGTTTTCATTTAATGATGCTGTATGAAATGTAAGATTTGAGGTTTTCACAGCTGTGAGTATGAAGATTTCTGTCTTCTGGGTTGTTGCACTGTGTAGTCGGGTCGATGTTTACCAACGTTTCAGAGGTCATAATGACTCCATCATCAGAGTATGAAGATTTCTGTCTTCTGGGTTGTTGCGCTGTGTAGTCTGGTCGATGTTTACCAACGTTTCAGAGGTCATACTGCCTCTGTCATCAGAGTATGAAGATTTCTGTCTTCTGGGTTGTTGCGCTGTGTAGTCTGGTCGATGTTTACCAACGTTTCAGAGGTCATACTGCCTCCGTCATCAGAGTATGAAGATTTCTGTCTTCTGGGTTGTTGCGCTGTGTAGTCCGGTCGATGTTTACCAACGTTTCAGAGGTCATACTGCCTCCGTCATCAGAGTATGAAGATTTCTGTCTTCTGGGTTCTTGCGCTGTGTAGTCTGGTCGATGTTTACCAACGTTTCAGAGGTCATACTGCCTCCGTCATCAGAGTATGAAGATTTCTGTCTTCTGGGTTGTTGCGCTGTGTAGTCTGGTCGATGTTTACCAATGTTTCTAATCATCGACCAGACTACACAGCACAACAACCCAGAAGACAGAAATCTTCGATGCTCTATGAGCTGTTCCATTTGCAGTCAGGTGACTATCAGCAAATTTCCTCAAACAATAAATGTGGAACTTACATCATAGACACTTAAGAAAATGCTTAGTTTTATCACCGTTTTAACAGTTTGTGATAAGTTGCCATTTTTGCTTCATATGATGACTGTCCATCTTCAAGATCTTGTAGTTTGAAAGCTGTAAATGCTGTCTCCTTGATTCCTTTTTGTTTGAAAGTCCAGGAGTGGTACATTCATATTATTAATGCTGGAGAAAGGTGGACAGTGGGGAACACATACTGACGGAAATCTTCAATCTACAGATGTCCATAATAATGAGATTTCACAATAAATTACTTGAAGCTTTTGCAGCAACCAAATGCAGTGAATCTTCTCAAGTGACTAGTCACATCGATACTGGGCCGAAGTACAGTGTTTCAGAGACCTTCTTTGCCTACATCATCAGGGAATTATGTGTTGGGTGACTGCTGTTTGTTATTTTTGTACATAATCAGTGCCCCTTCTTATATATGGCTCTTGACGAATGGGGATTGTGGATGAAACCATCTTGAAACCATTCACTTAGAGTCACTGCACCTGGAACTTTATGTTAGTGAGACCCAATCTATACTTTCTAGGAATAGCCAATCATCATCTTAATTTCAGAAGTCTTGTTATCTTCACCATCTTGCCCATATGACAAAACCAATCTCAGACATAAGAGATATCATCAGTGGCAAAGAAAGAAAGGTTCTACAGCCATCAACAGAGATTACCATTAGGTTCCTCCACCAACTCTTTCCCTCACCCTTATGGTCTCTGCCCCATCAAACAGGCTTAGATAACATTAATAAAGTAATTACCTAACATGCAATGCTGAACCCATATCACATTAGTGGATTTTTTATAACGCATTCTACCCTGTTGTCCCGTATGGAGCTTAACTCTTTAACGCATTTGTGAAGGGCATCCAACCTTTATCAAAATAACCCATACTTGTGTAATGTAACTAAGCCCAACCCCCACCCCAACACTACCTAACCAACCTTACCACTTTATCTTGACCTCCCTAATCCAACATAACACAACTATCATAACCTGATCTAACCCATCATAACTGAACCTAACCTGGCCCACTTGTGTTCACCACAAAGCAGGGGACCACGTCCCATAAGACATGTGCTCCCTTCATTGGGCTCGACCCTTTCTGTTAGTCTCCATCCTCAAAAACTCTCTCTCCCATCCTTCTTGCATGTTCCCACCCACCATGGGGACTCCCTATCAAAAGCCTCACCATCACTTTTAGGTTACAGACCTCACCTGGGGGGCTGTGCCCAATCCAGCAACTTTGCCCCAGATGGGGTATTATTTTTTCACATTGCTTTTTCATCTACACTTGTCTTGCCCTTTGCCCACTACAGTAAATTCACCTGCCACATTACAGTTTGTGGCCCCACCACATGAAAGGGGTTCTGCCCCACATGGGCCAGTACTCTCCACTGTTGATCTGTTATACCCGTCTTCTCTCCCCACCTAGCATCACACCCAATACTCCCTGGTGCATTCCCCCATCCAGTCAGCCAGTACCATTTTAGAGTACTCCCAGTGACATAAAATCCATTCCTAATTACATCACTAGCTCATAAGTTGTTCCATGCTGTTCCTGTAGACAGACACAAAAACTGGCACATGAGGTGT
This sequence comes from Zootermopsis nevadensis, assembly GCF_977971745.1. NCBI lineage: Eukaryota > Metazoa > Arthropoda > Insecta > Blattodea > Termopsidae > Zootermopsis > Zootermopsis nevadensis. The sequence continues at coordinate 15,306,311 of NW_028259143.1, forward strand.
TCTTTGCTCATCCTTGGGTGTAAAGAACACCTAAAAATGTAGGTAATAGTAATAATAAAGGGTTTGCAATTGAATGGGACACATCAGCTATTGGCATTTGCTGATGATGTTAATTTATTGGGGGGCGATATGAATACAATAAAGAGGATTTCAGAAGTTTTACTAGAGGCTAGTAGACAGGTGGGGCTAGAAGTAAATTCAGAAAAAACTAAGTACGTGTTAGCATCTCGTCGTCAGCAGACAGGCAGGCAGAATTATCTTAGGGTGGCTAATAAATCCTTTGAAAGGGTTACAAAGTTCAAATATCTGGGAACAACAATAACAAATCAAAATGACACTCATGAGGAAGTTAGGAGGAGACTAAATTCCGGAAATGCTTGCTACTTTTCAATTCAAAATATTTTGTCTTCCCGTCTGCTTTCTAAGAACCTGAAAATTAAAGTGTACAAAACAATAATTTTGCCTTTTGTTTTGTATGGGTGTGAAACATGGTCTCTCACTCTGAGGGAGGAACACAGATTGTAGGTGTTTGAGAATAGGGTGTTGAGGAGGATATTTGGGCCTAGGAGAGAAGACGATGGGGCATGGAGAAAACTGCATAATGATGAGCTTAGAAATCTGTACTCCTCCCCCAGTATTGTCAGGGTGATTAAGTCGAGAAGAATGAGATGGGCGGGGCATGTAGCGCGCATGGATGGGACAAGATGTGTGCACCGGGTATTGGTTGGGAAGCCTGAGGGGAAGAGACCGCTGGGGAGACCTAGACGTAGATGGTAGGATAATCTCAGGCGGGATCTATGGGAGATAGGAGTCGAGGGAGACTGGATTTTGTTGGCCCAGGACAGGGTCCGGTTGATTCGGTGATGAACCTTCGGGGTCGGTAAGCCATCTAGTTAGTTAGTTAGTTAATAGTAATAATAATCTATAGCATTTACATTTGAAAGCAATAACAAATCTGATTTAACTAGTATTTGATGACACAACCATCTACACCAAGTCCAGTGTACTAACCAGTAAGATAAATTCCTTTATATTTTTTGATTATAAAATTTTATTATAACACAGGATTTGTAGGACTAAAAGTCTGTGCAATAGGAAAATGGGCTTTATGTGTTCTGCTCATAAATCCTTGTTATTATGTCATTAGGATACTAGGCGACGTCTGTTGGAAGAAAAATGTTTTAAGAAGCCAGTCCTCCTACTTCATCCTCTAGGAGGATGGACAAAAGATGATGATGTACCGCTGCCAGTTCGCATGCAGCAGCATCAAGCTGTTCTTGAGGAGGGAATCCTTGACCCACAGAACACTCTTCTTGCCATTTTTCCTTCACCTATGCAGTATGCTGGACCTACTGAGGTGAGGTTTCTGGAAATTGAGATTTAAGATTCCTGTTGTGGTGAGTATGAAGATATTTGTCTAGTGGTTGTTTACCGACATTTCAGTGGTACTTGTAAGCACCTCTAAAATGTCAGAGTATTCTATGTGAAAATTGTTGGTAATTGTATACATACAATTGCAAAATACATATCCACAGTCAGTTTGGTACCCTTGGAACATTTTTTGTGCTGTCTGTTGTGGAAGTTTTAAAAATATTGTTGGTGTCACATTAATTGATGGATTTCATTATAAATAATGGCATAATTTTCTAAGAAAATAATTCATTATTCATAAGGTATAATTTTGTTATATGGAATGTGCAAAATAATTCCCTTTTTAGATACCTTAGTGTGAGAATATAAGTTTCGTAGCTATTTGTAATTTAATTATTTGAATTAGCACTGTCTTCTTTTGTTATATTCATCTAATGCCCCTAATAAACTGTAAGCTTCTGCTTTATCGAGAGCAGTATGGTGACCCCTCGTTTATACAGTTAACACGGTTCGATTTCTCATACCGGCTAGCAGTGAAAAGGAGGAGACTACAAGAAAGAAAGCTCTTTGCAACAACACATGATGTTGATGTTATATTAACGTTACTTATTATGACGCTGGATTGTGACATTGATTATTACAGGTACAGTGGCATGCAAAAGCTCGCATGTGTGCAGGTGCCAACTTTTATATAGTCGGAAGAGACCCAGCAGGCCTGCCACACCCTGACAAGGATTTGAAATGTGATTTGTACGATGCCACACATGGAGCCCGTGTGTTGAGCATGGCGCCTGGGCTGAACACACTAGAGATCATTCCATTTAGGGTTGCTGCTTATGACAAGACAGTAAACCAAATGGCCTTCTTTGATCCTCAGAGGAAACAAGATTTTGAGTTCATCTCTGGAACAAAAATGAGAGGTAAGTCTTAAGTTCTATTCACAAAACCATCTGTAGAATTTTATCTACTCTTGTAATGTATTTATAGTCCACAAGCCAACATGCAAATTCAGCAGTTCATATTTAGAGAACTGAAATATGGAAAAGTAATTTGAAAATTATAAGTCTGTATATATTGCAGTGTGGACCCCATGTAAGGTTTCTCAGAGGGACAATAAATTTGGAGACTACACTACAGACACTCACATGTGGAGGAGACTTAATGCTGAGATTATTAATGTGGGATTACTGAAAATACACCTTAAATAAGGGAAATAAATTAAGTAGGGATTCTGCTGTACACAATATATTTATTTTTAAACCTCCACAGTAAGCATTGTAATTTATCCAAGTGATTAGGTAGATTTTGCAGTACTGTCTGTTTTTATTTATTCTCATAATAACACCCCTCTGGTTGAATAAATTTTGTTTTGACTTGTTATTGCAAGTCAGTACTAAAATTTATTTTCCAAAAATAACAGTGTTGAAGATCAGAAGTCCTATTTTACATCCTTAAAAATATTTGATACAGCCACTTAAAATGTAGTAGTAAGAGTTATTTTTAGACTGGCAGTTTTCTGTATGAGTAGCCCATAATCTTTTCCTTTTGACTCACACTGCACACTTCTCACATTCCAAGCTAATTAGAATTCTCAAACGAACTCCATTGCGTTGGAGGGAGGGAATGAACTTTACTTCGTGTGATAGAAACAAAGCCTTTTATTCAATGAATTATATTGCTGTTGCCTCTGACACCAGCTGGAGCAGATTGAGTCACAGTTTAAATAATCTTTTGACAAAGCATATATCATTTATGGGATTTGTGTCTGCTAAAGGGGTTTATTCCAAATATGGACCTGTATGCCATAGGCTGATTTTACTTTCCTTATTTGAAACTACTCATTGATGATAATCTGTTATTTAATCAGACCTCCAACAAAGAAAGAACTTTGAGAAAAAAATTGTTTTAATTTCACTGTGAAGCTTGGCAGACTGTACAAACATTCATACAGCAAGTACAGTCAACTCCGAGACTTTTTGCTGCCATAAATAAGCAGTATGGGTTATATGCTAAGAATAATAAATCAAAACATGGAAAGAAATCAAAAGTAATTGTGTATATAATGCCTAATTATTATCAGTAGTAGTTTTTATTTTGTTTAAAATGCAATAAAAACTTTTGTAACATGCAGCATTTTAAGACAGTTAAAATTCCAATTAAATCTGTATGTATGCGTAGATTTGCAAGACATGATCTTTGCATCAATGCCAGTCCCCTACCATACTGGCTCATCTATGAGATAATATGGACAACCAACTGATATATAGCTTTCACCTCTGTTTTACTTTCAGAGGACTTGGAGAAGTCATTAACATTAATTCATGGTTTTCTTCAAGTTAGGCAGACATATTGGTATCTTTGTTTAAAACACCTTTGGCCTAGGAAATGGAGTTAATGGAAGTTATATATTAATAAAAACCACATACAGACAAATGTAAGGAGATTATGAATGACTGGAATTATGAGGCCAGCTGTATGCTTATGTCACTTTCGGTTTGAGACTTAGAAAATTTTCAAGTGCTTGATTTTTGTTGCACAGAGTGTATAATATTGAGTATCCTGCTGTATCACATGTTAGCAATAGTGTGCTAATGCCAACGTAGCTTAATAAATGTAGGTCGTACAGTCCAACTAATCATGTGTCCTGATGACTGTCATAGGTATGAATAGTAAAATTTTAAGTTAAATGAAGGATATGCTGAAGTTTATTTGTCGTTCTGTCTTCTTAAGAAAGAAAATTCATGTTGAAATTTATCTGCAAAAGAATGTGTGCATTTTGACATTTTTGAAACTACGTAGAGCATACCTATAATAGCAATGAAGAAAATGTCTGGTCTCAGCTATCTCTTTTACCACATTTAGCTACAGTGATTTCAAATTAATTGATAAGATGTCAGTATGAATAGTGGATCTATGTACTGCATTTCTGTAGGCATTTTGCTGATATGTCCCAAGCTTCAACGGGTTTCTTTCAAAATAAAATGGAACAAAGCAATTCTGACTTTACAATTTGAGATATATGACATACCATTCTTAATTTTCTTGGCCAGTAGAAACTTTCTTGAAAACAAAACATCTTACAAATTTATTATTTTTTTCTTCCATTATTTCTAGGCTTGGCTAGATCTGGTCAACTACCACCTGATGGTTTTATGGCACCCAAAGCTTGGAAGGTCCTTTCGGGATACTACCAGTCTCTACAGAACAATTAATTTCGTTTATTAAGTGCATGTGAGAAGCAGAAGTACTGCAAGAAAAATCTTGAGTTACCTTACAAGAAAAGTATTGCATTTTACTTCAGTTACAAGTAAGGAACATACATGCACTGGCATTTATGGAAATTAAGAAAATGTAAACATATGTTATTATTATAAAAAAGGGTTAATATCCTGCAAAAAGCTTACACTTTGTTTATACAGAATGAAAGTTTTAAACTTGAATCTTATGTATATTCTACAAAGACACACTCACAGTATTTCTTGTTATTACTTGTTATTCCATTACTTTGTTAGTTCGGTATTTGTTCTGCCTGTAGTTTAGCTTTTGTTTCACACTTAATCTAGCCTAATTGTAATTAATTTCATAATCAGTGGATATTCACTGTTGATTCAATGATGCATTGTACGCTATCACAAAGAATCAGAGGGGAGTTATACACACACAAACACAAGGTGAGTGTAGGAATTGTAAAGATGAATTGAATTAATGGCACAGAGTAATAATAAAGTACTAGTTATTTTTCCTTGTTTCATAAAGATGATGATAAGTAAGATTTGAGGTTTTCACAGCGGTGAGTATGAAGATTTCTGTCTTCTGGGTTGTTGCGCTGTGTAATCTGGTCGATGTTTACCAACGTTTCTGAGGACATACTGCCTCCGTCATGAGGGCGATGAGTATGAAGATTTCTGTCTTCTGGGTTGTTGCGCTGTGTAGTCTGGTCGATGTTTACCAACGTTTCTGAGGACATACTGCCTCCGTCATCAGGGCGATGAATCGACCAGACTACACAGTGCAACAACCTAGAAGACAGAAATCTTCATGATAATAAGTAATCATAACATCTACTGTGTATAGATTTTTGGCAGATTTACTATAAATAACTGCATGTTTTACATTTGGAAATGAAGCAGGATGAAATGGAGCAGTGGAATTTAAAAAGTAACCACTGTGACTCCAATGATACGGTTAGGATTATCTTTCTCATCTACTTCATTTTTATCATCCTTTGATTATTATACATCTTGACCAAAGCCTCATAAAACAAGTTAGGAAATGACTGAATCAGCTCAAGATATATTTGAATTTGGATAATAATATACCTCCTCTATAAATCTGTGGCCGATTTATAGAGGTCCGCTTGGTCGGCCCCCTGCTCGTTGGGCAGACTCTCTTGCCGTCGAGTATAACATCAGGAATTTACATGGTCATACCACCAGACACTGGTCTACCCGAGCACCTGATAGAGAGGAATGGAGGAGATGCTGGGACCCGCGCGCGAGCTGATGAACGGGTTGTTTAAGTGCTATAAATCTGACATCAAAAGCAGTGAAATGTGCCTGAGATTCAGTTATCTATAAGAGATGTAGTATATTATGTTGAAATTCTGACATTCCTTCTAGCTTTTCTGCATTTTGTCTATTAATCCATTACAGGTGGTATCCATATGCTATGCAGCTTCAGTACTGTATATAATGGTACTGCTGTATATGAGCATTGTAGTTATAGTTGGCGCAGTAGTTTTTGGCCGGTGGAATTTTGAAGGGGAAGGCTAGGAGCGAGTCGTTTGTGCGATAGTATAATGCTGACTGCACCGAGGAGCTTATCGGACTGAACGCCCAAACAAAAGAAATACACTGACCGTGCCACCTCAGGTACACAGAGTAGGCCCGTCCGCCAGCTTCTCCACCAGCCAAAAACCACTGCGCCGACTATACAAATGTTTTGATTTTATTCATGTTGGGCTTCAATTATTTTGGGGCCTTTAAGATTGTCATTGTACACTCTTTTGCTATCCCCCCCTTTTTTTTTGCTTATCCACGGTTTTATCTCAGTATCATGAGTAGCGTAGAATTTGAGGTTTTCACGACGGTGAGTCTGAAGATTGCCGTCTTCTGGGTTGTTGCACAATGTAGTCTGGTAGATGTTTACCGACGTTTCAGAGGTCATTTTTGCCTCCATCATCAAGGTGATGAACCCAGAAGACAGCAATCTTCATCTAAGTAGCATCAATATTCTATGTATGGCCATGATAGAAACTGCTGTACAGACCCATAGAGTTCCATGCACAGTTTCATTGATTTCCCTTACCTTTTAGACTCTGGGGACTACAGATTAAGGTTTCTCATGGTGTGTCACTCAGAAAATCTATGGGCATTTATATGTTTCCAGTTATTTATATACACAGTGATTCGCATGAATGCATCCCCCACATATGATGAGTTACCTGTATGTGACTGGCAGAAATTATCCCAATAACATTGCAGCCTGTAGTGTGTTTCTGTTGCATCAAAGAATTGCAGTTATTTGTGAGTAAATTAACACTGTACTGTGTGTTGAACTGTAATTTGTCTCTGATTAATGTAAAATTAGAATTGATTGTAATTGCAATCCATGTGAAAAGTGTATTTAGCATCTAATCCCTAATGTCAATTGTTGTTTTTAACCAAAAACTACAAATTTTAATTATTTGAAACTTGAAATGTGAAATACTATAATAACGCACATGATTAACATATTCATTGCTGGTATTTAAATTCACTCTACAGTATAAATGCCTAATGCTAAGGGGTGGGTTTTTCAACTGTGTGAATATATATATATTGCAATTTTCTGTAAAGAAAAATAAAGAAATTTTATGGAGTGGCTTTAGTAGACTTTCAGAGTGAAGTATTGTGCATAGCAGCCTTCAGGGTGCAGACGAACATCACACAGAAATCTTGTCTCTTGGTGTTCTCTTTGAGGCACAGTTTACAATTGGAATGTCTTGAAACATATGTATCACCATTGATGTGAATGAGTATGTGGTTCTTAATTTTTCCCCATCTGGTTGATATTCTGAATCTTTCTTGAGTAAATTTTATTTAGTGTTGTGTCTGGCAACAGGTCCATATGAACAGGATCCTTCCATCCTTTTCTCGGACTGGGACCTGTTCATATACGTTCTTGGCAGATGATCCAGAAGTGGTTTGCCATTGCCTTCTTCTGTGTGTGAATGGAGTAATTGTTGGGATGCCACGGAGGAAAACTCCGTGTTGCCTAGACCACGGCCTTGCCCAACACAAGTTATAAATTCGGGCACCGCCGGGAATCGAACCCGAGACCCCAGGATTACAAGGACAGCGTTCTAACCGCTAGACCACCGTGGCTTCTTTCTTGAGTACCAGTCAGATGTCAGGCTAATCAAAGGGCGACGAAACTGCGTGAGGGTCACTGACATCAGGTCTGTAGCCCAGGAATGGTTAGCTGAGAGTATGTGATGTAGGAGTTGAAGAGAACACCCTGAAGAAGACAAAAGAACACTTTCTTTCGCCATTTTATTGTCTTTTGTATTATGTTATAATACAAAACCTACTGGTCAGCGGACCCCATGCTGTTCATATAGGTGTTGTAATAAATGATGCACTTTTGTTTCATGGTTGATGTGCCTACCCTTTTCCTTAAGGCGTCTGCAGTTTCTACTGTGTGAACTGTTGATACTGTATATACCAGTCACATTACTTAGACAAGTAGAACATGCTTCTGTTAAAAAGTAATACATAGATGACAGACTCTTATAGAAAATATCACTTAACCCAAATTATTTTATGATTTTGAATAATCTCCTTCTGATGAATTTATTTGGGGATAAAAATTATGTAAAAAAATGCTGACATTTACAGTTTCTGAAATGTCTTCTTCTGTTATTGCTTAGTTTTTTCACTTTCATTTCTATACTTCGGTGGAACTCGTGACCATGGACTAAGGACATACTGAGCACCTGAGATTAGCTGTGACCTCGTACAGAGGCAATAAACAGCTGCCACATTTCAGTCTTCAGTTTAATGGTTATCGCTTTGACAAAACAATTACACAACAGATTTAAAGAAGACGAAACCAAAATATGAGAGAAAGAAGCACTAGGCACTTGGTAGCGTATAGTCAACTAATTTACCCTTCAAGAAACTTGAATTCATGTATTTCCTGCTATTTCATTAAAAGAAGTGGCACTTCAAATCACTGTTTTCGAGTGTTGGCTGTACTTAAAGCCAATCTTATAAACAGAAAACTTTGACTTGGCAGTGAGTATGTTAATATAACCAAAAGAAGTAACAGTAATGAAGACTTGCATGGAACTTGCAAAACCTCCCTTCAGAGTGTCAATCTGAAAATACTGTCTATGACATTAACATATATGTGTGGGCATTCCTATATTTAAAAGGAACTACTGTCCACAGACCAGGAGAAAAGCCCTGAGGGGGGAAGTTGTTTCTGGGGCAGTGCAGGGGGAATATTTTCTATCAAGTGCTGCTATTGGTGGGAATTGTGATACGTCAGAGTTTTACACTACTACACAGACTGAAAACATAAAACAGTGTGTTCTGTGATAATATTCTAGATTAAATCACTGTGCCACTGTGAGGTAATCTTAAAGCTGTACCCATTAGAACACATGAAAGCCTGTCGTCTGTTGTTCGTTTAGTGGTTGGGGAACGCATGCTTTTAGGATGAGTCGTTACTCACAGCGAAATCTTGCGCATGCGCGTATATCGAATTACTAGCAGGGCTTTTCTCCTGGTCTGTGGACTGTAGATAACAAACTTATACTCCTCTTAAGGTACACGTGAAAAGTTGGGTTATGTTCTTATGTGCTATTCATTTCAAGTACACTGTAGCTAAATTCAATTACAGGTTTGGTTAAATTAGGTTAGGTATAAGATCAAAAAGGTAAAGTTCTGGTATGAGCAAAACCAAATCCTGTAACAGATTAGGTAATTTTTTTGGTTAAGTTCTGTGTGTGCAGGTCCATGCATGTGTGTGTCAGGAGATATGTTGGGTAAGGAGATCGAAGTAGAATTTTGATATATTTTACCTGGAATAACTCTTCAACCTTTATCATCTGTGTGACATGGCTTGTGTATGATCCAGCTGTAATACAGGAATTTTAATTCCCTATTACCATATCATGGTTTAAAAAAAACCGGGGCGTGATGCTGACCACTCACCCCCATCTAGGGCCGAGGTCAAGAATGAGTAGGAGCTATACCCGCTCTCCCCCCAAGTGCCTACATGGTGCATAGTGGGACAGCTTTACTTTAATTCCCATATCATAAAGGTTAGACTATTATACTGCAATATAAATGGTTTTCCCACAAAGAAAGTGAATGTATTGTACATAATTTTCATCTTTATAGAAATTAAAACCTTTGGAGTTAATAATAATACACTGTGTGGGTTAAGATATTCAATTCTTTATAACTGAACTGCAAAAAATTATGAAACCGGATGTCTAATTTTATTATATTTTGCCCTTGCTGAGTGGCAGGAAGGAGAATGGAGTAGCAACCTTTGAGCATCTGTTATACAGAAACATCCCTGTCCTTATACTTGGCAATAAAGGCATACATTGAAACTTAGTGTTATTTGAGACAAGTTCCTGTTGAGATACAAAACAACTCAACTTTCAGCCACACCAGTTTCAATCACTGCAACAGCAGGAAAAATTCAATATTGCCATTGGTCTTGTCAATTTTTGTGTGAAGTGGTTCATATGTAGTAGTTGGTGGGTTGAGCTTTAAATGGAAGAATGTATATTAAAATTATAATATTGCATTGTAGAACACTCTGAGCCTACATTAATTACTTGTTTATGTGCACCCATCTCAAATTATTAGTGAACTCTGTAAATTACCTGTCACATGAAAACAACATGGATATTTGAAAATGAAGTGATTCAGAAAGGTAGAGCAAATCTGTATCACATTACTGCTGTGTTAGTTTGGGGAAATGTTCCAACAGTATATGAAAACTGAAAATGTGATTTATGGTCAGATAAAACTATTGAAAACCACAATTTTGCCTCGTTTTGTATGGCCTTGAAGCTTGATCTCCACAATTCTATTTTGTATCCCTTTCTTTCAACAGCAAACCCCACCTCCCGCCAGTGATGTCAAGCAACATTTGGCTGTTGGTGCAGGGAGGAAGCAAGTTTTGGAAAGACCAAGTGGCAGCTTGTGTGCTCTGAAATCTTTGAGCACTGCAAATGAGAGTAGGTTGCAGTATGAAAAGCAGTTTGGGTTTAAACCCAGACACAGCACAATAATGCAGGTGACATGTCTGGTGGAAAGATTTAGCAGGAACTTTGACGAGAATAGCTAACTGGCATGGATTTCCTGGTGTGGTTAAAGTCTTCGACACAGTGTGGGTCAAAGGCAACCATTATAAGTTAACCCATCAAACACCCTTCCAGTCAGCCACATTCACATGGACATGCGGGCTGGGGTGGCCCTGAGTGGATTCGTCTTCCTTTGTTCTTCAGTCGGTTTGTGAACGATACACCTACAACCTCCAGGTCTAGCTAGCAAGTTACGTGGATGACATGCCTCTCATGCCCTGTCCAGCAGTCCATCGCTCCTAGTCTGTGAAAATTTGATGAAGAAGTCGATCAGTACACGAGAAACGAGGGGCAGTTCGAAGAGAGATACCCAGACTCATGACGAACTGAAAGCCGCATTCCGCACCACCGACACCTACGAGTCTGTGTCGTCAGGCTTGATATCATCGCTGGATAGCCAGAGATGAAAACAGAGGGGGCCATGAGCTTTGACATTCCATAAATTCTTCAGAGCTCCAAACCAAATATGTAGTAAATGTCATAGCACAAACACAATACTACTACTACTACTTCTACTTCGTCTTCTTCTTCTTCTCCTCCTCCTCCGGTGATTTACAACAGAGTACAGCATTACCGCAAAAATAATTACACAATAAAGAAAACCCACTATTCCTTACATGCACATATAATAGCTGAGAACTTTTAGTAGAGGTAAATTCTACTATGGAGTAGAAAGAGTGAGGTAGGAGATACTCTTTTAGTGCTGCCTTTAATTTCTTTATATCGTAACTTTTCTTAGGTTAGTGTTTGGTTATCTGTAGCTTATATTTCTATTTTTCATATCTGAGTTGTTTGAACAGTGTTGTCCATTACAAATGTCAGTAACGAGAGCAAGAATTCGGCTAGTGGTAGAATATAATAATATTTGTCAGATAATTCTCTACACGAGGCTCTCGTTTAAGTGCCTGCATTATTATAATTGCTTTCTTTAGATGTAAAATACTTTTTCGTGTCTCTTGATTTTTTCGGAAAATAATTCCATATTATAAGATCGAATGGAAGTAAGCAAAGCTAATAATTTGCAAGTTTCTATTTTTATGAGTGGTGAAACAATTCTCATAACTAATCATGCTGAGTTTAAGTTAGAGATAATGTATTGTTTTTCCTAATTTAAATAGGTCTCAGTTTGTAGGGAAAGAAACTTAGTTGTTTCTGCTTTTTCAATTGATGTATCCTCAAACTCTGTACCTAGAAGAACTTATTGTTTGTACAAACTTTCATTAAATTTGTTTTGTCAATGGTTAATATGAGATTGTTGTCTTTAATGATTAAAGTTTAAACCACTTGTTCATTGGAAACAGTCTATTTTTGGATGAGAAATAATAATATTAGTATCATCCGCAAAAAATGGTTTTAGACTGAGTATTAATGTTTAGAGCTGGTAATCGATGCATGTGTTTAAAAGTAGAGCATGAAGTATTGAACCTTGAGGAATTCCATGTTTTATATTCTCATTTTGAATGGGATAAGTGGAGTAACATAATCCATTTGTTGTTATAGTTAAAAAATTGACAGTGGAACCACGGTTCCGGAGAATTTGACGTAAAAAGGAAGTTTATATATTGGCTTTATTCTAATTATTTCCTTTATACATGCTTTACAATTGAGTAAAGTTTGATTAAGACATTGCTTATTGCTGTAATGTAAAGTAATGTATTGTAATGAAATTTACTAAAATAAAATGTAATGTAATGTAACGTTTCCTACGTAACAACAATGCTGAGTAAACAAATGATGTTTCCTAGGTAACAATAATGCGGAGTAAACAGATGACGTTTCCTAGGTAACAAAAATACCGAGTAATGTAATGTAACGTGTTCTAGGTAACAACAATGCCGAGTAAACAATGACGTTTCTTAGGTAACAACAATAACGAGTAAACACGTTTCCTAGGTAACCATCTTACACTTTTTCGTTACATTTTTTTGCGGAATGACACTGACCCTTCCATATAGACGTATTTACGTCAAAATAATGGTTTGGACAAATAAAGGTCGGGTGGGGGGGAGCGAGCAGATTTAAGACATAAATACATTGCAAAGAAAGCATGAGGAAATACAATATCTTCCGCAACGGTTTACACTCTCCAGGCATGAAAGTGTACGGGAACAGCATTTATTATCTGTGACGAACAGTTGACAAACGACAGTAACGGAACCGTGTCTGCAAAAAGCCGAATGTGTTAGCACCTGTCTGGGAGAGAAAGGAATTGTATTTGGAAGGAGTAACGTGAGAGTGTAATTTTGGTATTAAATCCACGAAAATTCTTCTTCTTTACTGAAGCTGTAGTGTTATAAGTAATTAGTTTTACTTGAATTGGCCAGGGCACGTTGTAAACCTGGAGAAACATGGCGGATAGTGCAAGTGAGAGTGATTCTAGCTCTATTGATGGAGGCCCAATAATGATGCCTCCATCCCCAGTAACACGAGAACAACTCCAGAAACGTATAGAATCATTGCAGCAACAGAACAGGGTACTAAAAGTTGAACTGGAAACGTATAAGCTACGGGTGAAAGCTTTACAAGAAGAAAACAGGGGACTGCGGCAAGCATCTGTGATTATCGTAAGTTTAAATCATAGTTTCTTTAGCTAGAGAATGAACAGTTGGTACTATTTATGATGGAATTAGGTAGAAAGTAATATGCGCGGTGTCACTAAACAAAAGCGGGATTCTTGTCTGTTATTTATTTATGTACAAAATCTGGGTTCATTTATCTGCCATTTTGAATTTAATTTCAGCAAGCAAAGGCCGAACAGGAGGAAGAATTTATCAGCAACACATTGCTCAAAAAGATACAAGCCTTGAAAAAGGAAAAAGAAACATTGGCTCATCATTATGAGCAAGAGGAAGAGTGTCTGACTAATGATTTGTCGAGAAAGTTGAATCAGGTAAGTTCTTACATATTTGGCATTTTTTAGTTTTACATTTTAATATATGCTCTGTGGACATGAATTTAACGATTTGGAAGGTATCAGTGGTTTATTGTAGTCTTTACTTTGTATAACTGGTTTTATGTAACATTCACATTGCGCAGGTCTTTCCTATTCTATTCTACTTCTTCCATGTTACAGGCAAAGTCCAGTAGAAAATAGATGAATACAATATATATTACAGTGTTAAACGCCTATTACATTTTATGCTAGAAATCAATACATATCATACTGAAACATATTAAACTGTTAGAGGTAGACGTAGGAAACTGAACTTGGAGAAAGAATGAAATGAATATAGTTAAGTTATTTGTTTCTTGTTGTGTACAGTATTATTCAAGTGGTAGCTTCTATGGCTTCATAAATACTGAGGTGATTAAATGAAAATCAGCAATGGAAAACTGATGAGACAATAATAGGGTAACAGCTGCCACATATTCAAGCAGAAAGTATAGTTCATTGTAATTCCTGTTAATTTTATGTATGTTAGATTGTGACTTCAGTGTCTAGTGAGATATGTTTGAGACAGGCAGTCATTGCCTTGTGAGGTTGGCTGAAGGAGCATTAGAGGTGATTTTTTTGTTTTTGTTTTGTTTGGACTTACAGCTTCGTCAAGAGAAATGTCGCTTGGAGCAGACTTTGGAACAAGAACAAGAATGCTTGGTGAATAAACTGATGCGAAAAATTGAGAAGCTTGAAGCAGAGACTCTAGCGAAGCAAAGTAATTTGGAGCAGTTGCGCCGTGAAAAAGTAGAGTTGGAAAATACGTTGGAGCAGGAACAAGAGGCATTGGTCAACAAGTTGTGGAAACGAATGGACAAGCTAGAAGCAGAAAAAAGGTATAATCATTAACTGGCTGTGCTTGAAGTCATGTAAACTGCTAATTTTAGCGAAGGGGAAAGCTGTTAACTTGTGTAAAATTAAGTGTTGGCTGATAATTAGAATCCTCATGTTTTACAAAATAAAATCACTGATTGGAATTACAGAATACTGAAACAATGTGAAGGTATACACAGAGTAGTCTTGTAAGTGCAAATCTGAAATTGAATCCTGTTTCATGATATTTTAGGTTTCCATGGCAGCGAGTATGAAGATGGCTGTCCTCTGGGATGTTGCACTATGTAGTCTGTAGAAGTTCAAAATTTCAGTGGTGCTTACTACCTCCATCATCAGGGTGTAACATTCCATAAGACAGTCATTCTGAGTTCTGATAGATTGATTTGAAATAAAGTAACCAGTATCAAAGAAATAATTACTTTAATGATGGTTTACTGTATATTAGTGGCTTCATGGAGCAGTGACCTTGAGAGAGCTTCTCAGCTGGAAAGAAAGTTTTTGCCTCTTACAGAACTTAAAAGTATATTACTGTGTTCATGGAAGCCTTCACTCTTATACATTATTCCATTTTGATATTATTCTCTCATGTATGTGTACGTTTTCTAAGTGGTGTGTTCCTTTCAAGTTCTGTGATTAAAATTTTGCACACAATTCTTGGCTCTTGCATACATGCTACATATCTCTCATCTCATTGTCTGTGATTTGATGAAGACTGCAAGGTATAAAATGGTCTTCTAAGCACTCAATGAAAATTGCAGTGAAGTGGTTCATGTTCTAGACATACTGGATTCAAACTATTTATTAGGTGTTTTGTCCTGCTGCCACTGATCATCTAGAAAAAGCAGCAGTGGGGTTATCAGATAAAGTTAAAAGATACTGATGTATTAACAAAACAGCAGGTTATATGGAATAATTACAAAGCAATAGGAATATGACATCTGAATAATATCAACAGATAAGAAGGGTTTGAACTTGGTCAAGCATGGAACTTGGCGTCAAAACATTACAAACCATTGCCTGATGGGGTAGGTCCCCAGATGACCACGAAAACCAATGGCAGGCGAACATAGAAAAAGGGATGGGGATAGAAGGTCTTACTCCAGGTTAAGTGATAAGGTGCCCAAAGTGACAGAATTGACCCCACAACCTGAGTCTACCCTCCAGTCATACAACATACCAATAAGGAGCGTGCGCCTCTAAGACTGACTGATACGTAGTCTTCAGAATGTTCGCAATTGACTCTACGTTAACGTGCCCACTGAACATCGTGGTTGAATGGCCCCAGGTTTGAGTCTTGGCTTGGGAACTGGCTATCCTGACAGGTTTTCGTGGTTTTCCTCAGTCGCTCCAGGAAATTGCCATGATGGTACGTCAAATTAGGCCATGGATGCTTCATTCCACATTCTTTCTAATTTGTTATCCACTATCATCCTCTCATTTGATTCTGTGTAATTTGAGCTAATGAAAAAACTTTGTTAAATAAGTATAAATAAATAAATTAACATGACTGACCACCCAAGAAAATGTTATGACATTCATGCACTGTGAAAGTACAAAATCTTTCATGTTTGATGTTTTTTAGAGGAACAGTGGATTTGAAAGCTAAGTGGTAGGAATTTGACAGAGATAATTGACACAATCCATAGAAATTTCACACTAAGTGTTCAGTCATTACTTTAATTTTAATATTATGTGTTTTATGTTCATATTGAATGTGCTTAATATTTACAGGATGCTTCAGATTAAATTGGATCAACCAGTATCTGATCCAGCTTCACCGAGAGAAATTAGCAATGGTGACACTGCTGCCAATTTAAGTACACACATTCAGACATTGCGCAGTGAGGTGGCAAGACTGCGGAATCTGCTGGCTATTGCGCAACAGGAACGTAAGTATAATCTAAAGAAAGCCTATTGATGTGAAGCTAATTGGACTGGTGGTCCACATTATGACACTGAAGCTGTGTATTTACTTGGATTCTTCAGATAATTGTTTATTTTTATGTCAAAAAGCCACACGACAGAATCTTGATTCCTGATGTCAGACCACACTCGAGGAAGTATATTATTTTACTGAGCACTTGATTTTTGTTGCACGGTGTGTACGTACCTCTTTTGAATATTGTAACCTCCATGTAGCAAATGGAGAAGTTGACTGTGCTATATATTGCTTTTCTGTTATGGTCAGTGATATTTTGAATCTGCACTGCAGGGTTAAGTGGTAAATTTGATCTGGCAGAACTTGAGCAAATTGTATTCTGATCTATCAGATACTGAAAAAATGCAGCGATATGTTAATGAGGAGAAGAACATACGCGAAGAAAATCTACGACTGCAGCGTAAACTCCAGCTTGAAGTGGAAAGGAGAGAGGCCCTGTGTCGTCACCTCTCTGAATCTGAAAGCAGGTAACTCATTCGTATCAGACCTGATCTGAATTCAGTGTTATAACATTAATTTATTATTTTGTATCTTATATGCGTCATGTTTGTGTTTGATTAAATATATTTATTTTGTACAGTCTATACACAAACGTTTGAAGTTTATTGGTGTTGTAAAAATTATATAATATTAAAACAATAATTAAACATTAATTCCACAGATAAATATAACGTCTGACTACAATAAACAACTTACCATGAAAATGGAAAGCTACAAACAGAACTATGGATCATTATAATATATTGCATCAAGTATCTAATAGCTTTTAAAATATTTTAAATTGATAGAAACCTGAAGACGACGGTATTACCCGTCGAAATATGTCGTTTTAATAAAAGCGCTAAAAAAATATAATGTAAAATCGTATTTACGATTAAGAGCGCTAATATAATATTTTACACAATAAAATGTTTTAATATTATATAATTTTTACAACACCAATAAACTTCAAACGTTTGTGTATAGACTGTGCAAAATAAATATAATTAATTTATTAATTACTCTTTGATCATGTGATATATTATATTCAAGTTTATGCATCAGAATACTCGTAAGTATTCAATTATTAGTTTTAGTTGCCAACATTTTTAATGTAAAGGAACATCTAGGTTATCATGTACTGGATTTAAGGGTAACGTGATTGTGATGTATTAGGTATCCAAGGCCTTCACCATAGCACTGTTTATTTTCTTCGTTCAGTGTTGAGCGTATTCTATTAACGTTCAAGAAGCATTTTTAAGATTGCTGTGACTGAGCAGTGTGGTTAGTATGATGTTCCTTATATCTTTTAAATGTCATATAAAGAAATGTGTATCCCTACCCCCCATATTTTGAATTTCCACAGGTAAGTACAGGGTTGTACAGTGTGTTGGAATCTGACGTCACTGTGCCCTACCATAATCTTCAATTGAGTGCACCTTGTGAGATGGGAACCACATTTATGTAAGGATTTGTTGTATTAATTTGTTGTGCTGTTTCGAACAGCATTTGACAAGAATTGTTTAACCATTTATAGCTTTAGACATTCTGAATTTTATACGTCCTTTACTTGCAATTAAAATCCGATGGTCTAGCAGTTAGAACGCTGGGCTTGTAATACTGGGGTCCTGGGTTTGATTCCCGGCGGTGCTCAGATTTACAACTTGTGTTGGACAAGGCCGTGGTCTAGGCATCACAGTTTTTCTCCGGGGTTTCCCCGGTTTCTCTGTGGCATCCCGACAATTACTCCACTTTCATGATCATCTCGCAAAAAGAGGGTCACAACATTAGCGTTAAATGTCGCGGTCTTGATCGAACCCATGTACTGATCGGTCGTGAATCCTGCTAACCACCAATGCACACCATGCTGAATGGTGTGTACTGAACACGGAAAAAAAATTAAAATTCGACAAATATATATGACATTTCTTACAGTTTTGTCATTCATGTGTTTTTGTTAATCTTTTTGTATTTTTACATTGAATTTGAAAACATAATTTTTCTCTCACGCATAGTATTTGAGAGGTGCATAAATATATATTATTTATGAATTAGGTTAGAATAAAAAGGGGGGAGGTGCCCCTCCTCTGCTTTGTAAGGTTCTGAATGCCACTACTCGCACGCTCATGTTTAAGACATTTCCATACTTGTTCATTTCTGTCATACAGTTTACATGTTGACTTCCATTGCGACGTCCATTTTAGGGAATGGTCCAGTTTGTCAGGCTGAAACTTTACCTGAAATTTAGCATGTTTACGGGGCCTGTCTAGTAATAACTGTGCAAAATTTTAGCTGCTGATATATGGTGCAAAGGTGCAGAAGAATTGCCCAGAGTTGGAATTTGCTATTCAGATTTGTGCCACCATGCTCACACATGACAGTATTTGCCATTGAGTTCTAATGAATGTTTCCTTCAGTCAGCATAACAAATGTCTTTTTAGACTTTAAAATTTTTTGGGCCTCTTAATCTTGACATAACTTGGGGTCTCACGAGGTCAGAGTCTGGCCCTGATAGCAACCACACATTTTATATTAGGAATCGTGCTGAGCTTCCAGAATGCTTACAAAACGATTGTGCACAAAATTATGCACTATAATTGCCACAGAAATGTGAAGCATCGTAGTGTGTTTGGAGCACATATTCAATATGCACCACAAACATTAAATAAGAGGTTTCCATCCGCACAGATAGAAATGTGCCGGTGGTACAAACATCTGAGGTTGCAGATCAACGTAACTAAAACTGGCAGTCTGCATTGTGTGAACTCTGCTTGATTACTTAAATAAAATGTGTGGTTCCTGTGTATGTACTTCTTCAGTATATAATACACTTGTGTGTGACAATTCCTAAGTCTTTCACAGCCGTGTTAGCACCTGACCCCACTCAGTCCATTAGAGTGTACCAGGGAATACAATGCTGCTGTAATGGTAGCGTGAATTTGAACTATGTGTCCCATATTTGGGCAATTTCTTCACACCCCTGCATTGTGTATCAGCAGCTAAAGTTTTGTATGCTGGATAGGCTTTGTGAACACTCAGAATTTCACATGTGGATTCAACCTGTCAAACTGAATCATTTCTTTTTCAGTGAACCTCATGTAATTATTTGTTGTTTTTCTTAATTGCTAGTCAATTCTTTGTGATGATGGTGTGCGTTTTATTTCATGCTGGAATGCTGTGTGTGTTCATCAAACAGTTTCTGTTTCCTAGTGTGAAATGAATAACAAAGTATAGTGCAGTAACTTTGTGCTGAACTTGGAGGGCAGGGCTTCTGCACAGTGAGAAAGTAGTTGAGATCTGTGGGCTGGCTGGCAGACATTTTGACAATTTTCGTATATGTATTCAGCACGTACTTCTTTGCAAAACATCTGCATTTTCTTCAAATGTATAGGCATGTATACTTGTGCTACACTGTTTTTTATGTCTCCACAAACCAATTTGGTAGGATTTAAATTGGAATGGTACATAAGGTGCAGTGCATTACATTGTCACTTCCAGTAAATGACGGTGATACCACCATTTCTGGCTGAGAAGCAAATGAAAGTGCAGATTGAATGTGTGTAAGCCACATGGAGCACCAGTGGAGAAGAACTCAAATGTTGGGCTTCTGTTTTGGAGGGCCCCCCCCCCAAATGTGTTACCTGAATACGAGGTTTTAAATTGTACTTTAATTTTTGATCACTGTATATGAGGGGCAGTCAAAAAGTTCCCGGAATTGTGGTATAGCACTGTAATGGTAGGACATATGGCAACGCTCACCTAATCACCTTCAAAGTAGGACCCTTGCGCACACACACTTGCTCCATCGACCCTGCCATTATTGGAAGCACCTGCGGAAGGCTTCGTTTGGAATCTTCCGGAGTTCGGCCGTCACATTCGATTTGATGTCCTCCATGGTTGTGAAACGTGTCCCCTTAAGGCCCATTTTCAGAGTAGGGAACAGCCAGAAGTCACTCGGAGCGAGATCCGGAGAGTATGGTGGTTGGGTGATGACGGGAACGATTTTCTCGGCGAGGAATTGCTGCATGACCAGCGAGGTGTCGAATGCGACGGCCGAACTCCGGAAGATTCCAAACGAATCCTTCCGCCGGTGCTTCCAACAATGGCAGGATCGATGGAGCAAGTGTGTGTGTGCGCAAGGGTCCTACTTTGAAGGTGATTAGGTGAGCGTTGCCATATGTCCTACCATTACAGTGCTATACCACAATTCTGGGAACTTTTTGACTGCCCTACGTATATTAGGCATTACTGCAAAGTCTGGACTTTTGTACGTTCAAATTTACCATCAGCCATATTGCCTGTTTTACAGGTTGGCTTTTTTCCAGTTACAAGACCACTGGAAACATGAGATCCACCCATCTTTAAGTCTGGGCTCAGATTTTATAGCAACATATGTTATTTGTGAATAATGTTGTAACATGTTCCAATTGTTATATTTTTTTAACCAGTAAGTTGGACATTTTTTGTACATTTCTTATTTGTGTACAGTTTGGAAATGGAAGAAGAGCGTCACTACAATGAAATTGCAATGTCTGGAGGTAATATAAGGTCACGTACTGTGTCGAGTCCCATCCCTTATAATCCATCGCCAAGTTCATCCAGGCCACTCAGCCCTGGTGAGTTATGTTAGAGAAGAAATATCTTTTCTTGGCCAAACATGATCAGTTTACTTGTATATACTTTAATGGTGCATTTGATACATTAAGGATTTAACTTTTTTTTCAGGTTACTTTTAAAGTGTGAGACTTTGGTGTCGAAGGTCACCACATGTATATACAGTAAAGCCTTCTGCATTTGTTTGTGGACTTCAAGAAAAAGTCATTAATATCATGAAATGAATAGCTTACCTACTTAGCTATTACCTTACATTGCTAGTTTATCTTACCATTTTTATGGATTAGACCTAATGGTCTGTTCCAGTTTAGAAGCATGTCGGGTTATGAATTCTTTAGACATTCAGTAAGACTGTTGGATGAGGGATCATCTTCTCACAAGGCCAGTATTTACACAGAATGATGTTGACATGCCAGCATGCTTTGAGTGGGACTTGAACCCACAACCCCAGTGTCTGAATGTTCAAAACCCTTGCCTTAGATACTATTACCATTGTTATTTATCGCTGTTATATATAATTTAACAAATATAAGCACTGTACTGTAAAATGACATCAAGGAAGTTGATTGAGGGGTGGGGATTACTGGCCTGGCTCATTTTGCTAGTTTTCAGGGTGCTGTAGGGCCATTCTTCATTGTAACCGATTGTGTCAAAATTAATCTAACTCTCACATGTATTGAGATTTAGATACGGCCTGTTTTATTTGTATTGTGTTCCTCAGTTGCTTTATAAATCTCAGGGAAAAAAGCTAGAATCAAACGTACCGAAACATGACAGTTTTGAAGGCCAGTGAACATCTTGAAACCTGGACATTTGTGATTAAATTTAGTGTGAGTCTCAGGAATTGGTGTATGTTATGTAATGTAACGTTTGGTGAGTGGACGTTTTGAAGAGTTCATGGTCTCAAACAACAGATTCTCCTGGCAAACACAGTTTGCGGTCATCTTGTTTGATACATTCAGCAGGCAAGTAATTAGAAGTGCTGTTAATGATTTTTATTTGGTTGAAGAGGATATGCCTACACATAACTAAGTAATGACATGCCATTCAGTTGATTAGAATAATAGATCCTTAAAAATGAGCCATAAAATTAGAAACATTTCACCTTTGCATTAAATGAGATTTGATAACTAATGTCACGGAGTAGAGTCCTCCTCGTAAAGCTAATAGTCTCTCATCTACCATATTTGTCTTGTACCGCACTTGAAGGTTCATTACTATGTGCACGTCCTATTTAGTTTTGAAATGCAAGAAGCGGAAGTGTTGCATTAATAGTAGCACTAAAAAGGAATGTGAAATTCTACTTGATGAAGTGGTACTCAGTTCTGTCTGCTGCCTTACAGGCGTGAAGTGAACTAAGTGAAGTTTTGGTTGAAGCTAAAAGACATAACAGAAGTCATAGACTTCTTGCCCAGAGCGTGGAACTGCTGTGTAGCTTCTCTCTAATGTGTGTTGTTGCATGTTCATCAACTAGCTGCAAAATTTTTGTTTTCTTCTATAAAAAGGTCTAGTCCCCCCCCCCCCCCCCCACTCCATTACACATAATTAATTTGAAAACTAACACTTCAAAAACTCTGAAATGGGGAAAGAGAGTCATACTGAACATACACGGAAATCAAGAGAATAAATATAACTAACTCCCTGGTAGCAGAACCCATAGGTTCTACACCAAAGCCTACCACCTGCCACAATCCTGAGCCAACTCCATCCATTTGCCGTCCTCACAGCCCACCTCCCTAAGATCCATCTTGATGTTATCCTCCCATCTCCTCCTTGGTCTGCCCAGTGGTCATTTTACAGAAGGATTCCCTACCAAAATCCTGTATCCACCCCTTGTATTCCCCCATGCGTGCTACATGTCCAGCCCATTGGAGCCTATCCTCACTATGCTAGGTGACTTCACGCAGCTCCTCGTTATGCAGTATTCTAAATTCCCCACTTATTTCATCCCTCCTAGGTCCAAGTACCCTCCTGAGCACCCTGTTTTCAAACACTTATAATCTACATTCTTCTTTCAAAGTAAGAGGCCACGTTTCACAACCATACAAGACAACAGGCAAAATTATTGTTTTATATATCCTGATCTTCATTGTTTTGGATAGTAAACGAAATGATTACAGTTTTCAAATTAAATAAAAACAAGCGTTCACAGAGTGTATTCTGCTCTTAATTTCATCATGGATTGTTAAATGAACAGTGAACTTATAATCATTTTAATTTGTATGTGAAGGGACATCACATAAAGGTTAACCTGAACATTTTATGTTGTAATTCAGATTGACTGTGCGTGCTAGTAGAAGGAATGAGTGCTGTCTCAGCTCTATTGTTGTAATAGTATTGATTCCTATATGGGCTTTATATGTTATTATTTCAGGCATAAATTTGGTTGGTTCATCACGTGATAGTTTCTCAGCATCAGGTGGTCCTTCAGGCGCTTCCATGGGTCGTTGCTATGCTTGCGGCCAAGCTACTTACCCTGCATTGCCATTGGGTCCTAGTGGAGCCACTGTTGCACCAACGCCTATTGTTCCATGTCCTTCAGTTGGAGGATTTCTGCCTGTGTCATCCTCCCCTCCAGCACCACCAGTAGGGGTAAGTGAGAACATTATTTGCAAGACAAATGGTTAGTTATAATAATTGAATTTGCAAGTTGAAGATCAGAGCCCCAACTTGATTTTGCTTCCTGAGATTAAATCTTCCACTGTGAGCTCTTGAAAAAGATCAGACATCAATTACGCAGTTGGAGTTTTGCAAGAAACTAGTGTTGGTTGTGCAGTTCCAGAGTCATAGAGTGTGAACTCTCATGTGGTTCATATTGTACATTGTGTTGATACATTGCCACTCGGAAAACGTAAAGTAGTTTTGGTGACTGATATGGAAAGTGGCCCTAGCGGTTCAAAATTTGGCAGACAGAAACTTATCCGTAGTCATGGTTGGGAAATCATTTTACATTTTGTATACAGGCATACCTCATTTTATTGCGCTTTGCAGATATTGCGTTTTTTTTACATATTGAAGGTTTGTGGCAACCCTGCATCGAGCAAGTCTATCGGCGCCATTTTTCCAAGAGCATGTGCTCACTTCGTGTTACTATGTCACATTTTGGAGTTTGAAATTATTTTTTAGCTATTGATATTGTATGGCCTTGTCTACAGCTGTATAATTAAGTTTAAAGAAAAAGCATATTTTGTATTGTGTGTTTGTGACAGGGTGGTCGCCGAACATCTGAACGCTTCATCAAGCCAGCAGTCCCTCCTGCCACTGCTGTGGCACCATCTAGTAATAATTCTTTGATTGGAAGTCACATGACTCCACCGCCCAGCACTGCATCTCCTTCACCAATGGATGTTGCCAAGAGTTAGTCATTTCTATCTTCACTTGTGCTTGCTTGCTTTAGCATGATATGAAGGTAAACTGTAAGGAATAGCAATCTACTAGAAGTGCCATTCTGTATGAAACTGGGAAGGAGGTCATTGTAACGTTGCTGTGTTTAGCTTTATCAACATTGGCTGTGTTGACTAAACTTTGTGGTTGGGTTTTCTTTTCTAGCATCTTAAATATTTTATTTTGGCCCTTCTCTGTAGTGACATTTAGTAACTTAAGAACCACTGTATTCATCACAAAATATATTGTCTTAAAATGTCCCAGGTAAAGAATGTTCACTTTTCAATTATTTTTGTTGAAGTATCGCATATAACATATTTCTGGCACTGAAACAATGAAAGTCGGATGTTAACGTAAACGAAAGACGGATATATGTATTCATAAGAGGGGTGCTAGCTAAATAAATAGCGTTATATTCTGTCATTTATTTAAATTCAACCCTTCCCATATTCCAGGATCGAACTAGGTGGTATTTCAGCTTAAAAAAAAATTTCCTCACTGGAAATACATATTTTGGTGTATCTGTATTCTATTGTAATAATCTCAGTCCCAGTAGGTTATGACAGCCTGCATTTGCTTCCAAAGGATCACTGCTATTATAGTCATGCATCACTTTGAAGGTCACAGGTATGAAATGTATATGCATGGAAAGGGTTGTAATTTAATGTCAGTGAAATCTTTTAAAGTGTCGGTGATGAAAATGTTTATCCAGTTCTTCAGTTCCTGGACCTGTTAATGGCTGAAGTTGTGTTTCTCTTGCCAAGAATAATGATGGCAGTAACAGATGTCTGTAACTGTTCACGTTGCACAAATAATACATTTTGTACTGCAAGGGCGTACAGAATAGAGCTTTACTGTTCATGCCATTGAAGCCACTAGATGTCTTTTACTTCACGCTGTAAAACGTCGATGTGAGTTTTGGCTTTTACTGTGGATGTCCAGTATTCTATTGATTGGAACTGTTAACTAAATGTGAAATGAAGGTCCAGTAATTGCCAGGTTATGAAAGAAACTCTAATTTTTGAAAGCACTTAAAATATGATTTTGGATGTTTTGTAGACAGTAAGGTTTTTTTTATTATTTGTAGAAAGAATAAATATGCTGCTTGCTCTATGCCAGTGTTGGAAATATAATTATGGAATTATTAATGAATAGTTTGGGTTCTTTTAAATCATTGTAATCTTTTGTAGTTATTTTCTTTTTTAAGTTAAGTCACTATTGCATAATGAAGTGTCATGTGAGCTTGTCAAATTGTGGAAATATTCTGAAAAATGTAACTAATGCAAGATTTTCCTGTGTTGACGTATGTTTACATCATGTTACATTTAGGTCCATCAGTCAAATTCAAATGATGATGCTGTTCTAATATATCTTAATGATTGCTTGTGGGAATATTGGTAAAAGGAGTTGAATTCAGTTCTCAGGTGAATTATTATGAAAAAGAGGAATAGACAGCTGTTACCAATCGTTACAGTTTCAGTGGGTCCTTACGTTGTGTCGCGGGTGGATTGGTAAGGAAGGTTAAGTCAGCAAAGGTGAATTCTGACAAAGCATACATTTAATTTTTTTTTAAATATTCCATGTCATTATGTGAAATATGATATATATGTCAGTTATGTTGTAGTTATGTGTATGAAAACTATTATGTCTTTTTAATTTATAAAAGTTGCATAATTGACCATTATAATTATATGTACAAAGATGTTTCATGTTTGTAAGATTTGAGGTTTTCACAGCGGTGAGTATGAAGATTTCCGTCTTCTGGGTTGTTGCGCTGTGTAGTCTGGTCGATGTTAACCAACGTTTCGGAGGTCATACTGCCTCCGTCCCTGATGACGGAGGCAGTATGACCTCTGAAACGTTGGTTAACATCAACCAGACTACACAGCAAAACAACCCAGAAGACAGAAATCTGCATGTTTCATGTTTTGTAGTGTTACCACAATTTCACTAACCTTATATGACTAACTTTGCAAAAATAAAACAATATGTTACAGTACACATTCTGAAGAAGTAAGGTATGAAACCTTGTTACACTTGAAAACCATGTTACTGGGGGATAAAATAATATGAAATATAATTAGGTCCAGATGATTTTTATTACAGGCTTCTGCACTCAGTTGAAGGTATTTAGACCAAGTAGCCATATCATCTGAAATTAATTTTTATTGGGTCTGACATTGAAGGCTTGAGGACTAGTTTTCATATGTTTGTAATACAATGAAGACTGTTAAAATGCAGGAAGTAGAGCCAAAAGATTCCTTTGCTGAGACAGGAAACTATTGTAGCCTTGGGCATCTGAGGTTAAATTTCCATTGCCTTGCAGCTGACTACTTTGAACTAGAGTTGTAATCAAATTTAGTTTTGTAGAACATTACCCCTGGATATTTGTTCTTGTAATTTAACAATTCAGTGCTACCTTAATTCAGCTTTTCCCAATTTTTTGTTTTATTTAATTGTAGATGTTCTTTGAGAAGAAAGGAAAATTTCTTAAAATCATCTCGGTCATATTGAATAGTTCTTTCATTCTGGGTTCTTATACTAGTATCACCCAATGTTTGAGGATGGTAGATTTCTTTTTCCCTATCTTACTGTACTCATCATTGCTCTTTGTCAGTGAGCATGGAAGAAGGAATATGTGCTTTATGGTTTCCAGTGTTCTGGATTTTTAAACTGCAGTCGTACAATGGAAGCATGGCTGTTTTTATTTTGCCCACATCGTATGTCAAAATACTTGGGTGTTTCAGTTATGGCTCATGTGTTAAGAACTTGCATATAGTACTTGAGGTTTTTTTCTCTCCCAGTTTTGTCACGGCAAGACAGAGACAGTTTTGTGTTTTCTATTGCTTTCAAAGATGAGTCACCAACATTTACACTATCATCCGATTGTTTTAAAATATGAGTGCATCCGGGTCAGTTTTATTACAAACTACCACCTGCAGCTATGAATGCTAACTCTGAGTGCCTAATCTTTAGATATTTCATATTACATAATCTGTTGTTTAATTTGTTTTTACAGCTTATATATTATTTATTTAGAAGCTTGTTATACACTAATATTTTATTTTTTTCATTTTTCAGTCCATAAATAAGGGTGCGTGTTATATACGAGTAAATATGGCATACAAGGCATGGCTTAATCTTCTATATTCTCACATGTAGAACATTTATTCTTTTTTAGGTAAGTTAGCTAACTCAGTTTTCACAACTTGCTGACTTATCACTATCCTCCCGCCCAAGAATTTTCATACATGTTCTAGAATATGCGAGTAGTTGCTACTTTAGCTCATAATGTTTTAAAAGCTTGTTATATTTAGAACAGGTTGTACTTAACACACTCTTGTTAAAAACTGTCACAAGCTGAATATCATCTTCACGATACAGTGCAGCTGTTGAGTTCTTTGTTTTTAGGGGATGACATTGCTTTGTTAGTTTTTGTTTAGATCTAATATGATTGGAACTATAAATTTATTGTTTGCAGAAAAATCATGTGTATTAATACTCTTTATTTATTGAATCACACTTAACTGATAAATAGGAGGAGGATTGTGAATTATGTAGTGTATAGTTATTTAACACATTCACTGATATCATGTTTTATTTTCATTTTTGTTCCAGACTACTGTAATCTTGTATTCACATTGACAAACAGTATGTTTTTTTTTTATATACTTATGAACTTGTGCAAATTTGAAATTGCATGTCACTTAAAAATGCAAACAGCAGTGACCACCATAGTATTTCCACAATTCTTGAGTACTGTAATCCCAGTGGTCAGCATTTGTGATGAGGTATCTTGCTTTGTCTAGTTTCGTTTACAACTACAAGATACAAAACTGTGCATGTTAACTTTGCCATGTCTGTCTGTGTGCCTGTGTGTAGAACTCAAGAACCAGTGAACAGGTATTTTTATATTGGGAAGTCTTTCTACACATTCCAATTTTAGTTAAAATAGGAAAACACTGATAGGCACTTCATATGTGTCGAAGAGAATCTACCTGAACTTTTCCACTACTGTCTTTCCATTGAGAAATTAATGTTTGATTAATTTATCCTCCTGTCTGATTGGTATGACGTTTAAATGAGAATATCAAAATGGGTGGTTGGGCACCGTTCACTAGTAAAAGTAAAGATGAATGTAGCAGTAGGGTATGGATCCGGGCTGGTTAGAAGGAGTTTGGTGCGTGAGGACATGGGATGCGTTCAACAGAGTGCTTATTTGGTAATTGTAGCAACATAGCAGTTTAAATACACAAACAGCATATTTAAACTTCATAACACAGTATCTACACCAAAGGTCAGACTGCTAGTATAAGATAAATTGTGATGAAATTAACTGAACTTTTTGCAGAGCGACATGTAAGTGTGTTGACTATATCCGAAAACTGACCCAAGAGTGAGTTGCATCACCAACACCAAGGATTCCTTTTTGCAAGATTATGTAACATTCACACAACAAATTCAAATTAATGGGACCTGATTGGTCATCCAAATTAAGACTTGTACTACTTCTTGAATGAATGATTAGTTTAAGTTGGGTCAGTAACTTTCATAGGCTAGCCAAAAATTATTACAGCAAGAGGGTGAGGGTGGCAGTTTCGTAATTCTGGAAGATCCAAGAAGGTAAAACTTTCTATAAAGGTGAACAAAAACACTTTCAGTGGAATTATCCATCAAGCTTGGTTGCCAGCTCTGGTCAGTTTATGCAACCTGAGCGTTGATTATGCTGCCCCTCCCCCTCCTTTCAGGTAAGGTAGAGTTTGTCTTAGACAAAGAAGCTGGGGCCTGATCCAGAGACTTTCCAAGCTACAAGACTGACTGAATCTCCAGGGAGCTGAGCAGTCACATGGAGAATTTTATAACCCTTCATACTGTGTAGTGATGATTGTAATTGATCATTTTGTATACTATCAACTCTTAATTGCAATAGTTGTGTTATATGGAATCATGCGTTTCAGACCTCATGAGGCCATCATCAGTGTCTACATCCATTTGTTTAAAATGCATCTTTACAAACTTATAGGCATTAACATTAAAAAGAAATTAATGGTGTCAAGTTAAAATATTAGTTGGAATGTTTGTTCTTTGTTGAAGTTATTCAGGATTGTCATTTTAACTTTGTACTTCTCATGCTCTGATCTCAATCAAAATGTTGCTTTTCTATGTATGTAGGTATGTGAACATGAACATACTGGTTCTCCAATTTATGCAGCAGCAGTCGTGACTTGCATTGCGTAGTCGGCCGACGCACTGTTGATGTCGGCGGGAGTCGTGCCCGTTCTTTCGGTGGGTGACTGGCAAATCAGTTTCAGTGCCGCTAGTAACAGCGAACTACAAATATTTCTCGTCACTGATGCATGTTATTACATTAATTGTTTTTACCTTAAACCACAAAAGATGTTCAAAGTGACTTCCTTGTGCTTGCAGGCAACTTCACATCTCGTTAACATGTTTCGAAATACTCGACGAAGCTCTTCTTGGGAAATTACCAAAATAAATTGTCGAATATTTTCTTTAATTGCTTCTACATGCGACTTTTACCTGTGGGGCATGCTGAAGAAAAAAGTGTATGTAAACAATCCGCACACTGCAGTGCGTCAGCCGACTACGCAATGCAAGTCACGACCGCTGCCGCATAAATTGGAGACCACCAACAGAAGGAATTAATATCACAATAAACAATTCTAGTAAGGATGGGCCAGGAAAGTTTGTTGAGTCGATACCATTTATTTTTAGGAATCTGGATCACTTATATTTACCATTATCAGAAGTATGTTATTAGCTAATATCATGTTGCCTTATAATTAGATTCATCATCGTTATTTTTATGCTTTTTAATGTTTACTACAACATACGTTTGATAGTGGTAAATATGAATGATCCAGATTTCTGAAAGTTAACTGTAACAACTCAAACTTAACTAATATTTTAAATTTTTGGCACAACAGTGACCCTGGCAATGCAGGTTGCTGACATTCTGGGAGAAATGCAAGACACATGAATGATACACTAAGGTATTCCATATTCATGCTACAGTGTGAGCAATGCCTGGAAACTAAGGCAAGAAGAGAGAAGTAATGTTATCAGCAGTGAAATGCAATATTTTGAAAATAGTTACAAATCTTAACAAGCTACAATCATTCCAACTAATATTTTAACTTAATACTTGTTTAAAAAGTGTTCATTGGTTTTTTATTGTTATTACCTCTGAGGTTGTAAAGATTGTAACCAAGACACTGATGAGGACTGAAACGCATGTGTCTATATAGCACAACTATTGCAATTAAGAGTTGTTGATTTACTAAATGATTGTTTACATGTATACATCTATGTCACCACATTAAGAATTCGGTTTTTGGAACATACAGATACTTTAAAGCAGCATCTATCCCCCTTATAAATTGATGAAAATCAGCTGGTGGAACTCTGTACAAGCTCCATATAATTAAGTTAATGTCTTTACAGTGATGGAAAATATCAGTTTTGTTGAAACATTGATCTTTCATAGCAAAAATACACACATACCCTCTGAAGATTATAGGTGTCATTCATATGAAATTCACTCAAGAGTAATTAATTGTTCATGTGGTGTGGATAGTGGGATGGCAGCTAGCGTTGTTACCGGCCGGCCGGAAGGTGGTTTTCTATCGTAATATAATGAGAGGTGCGGGTAGATGGCAGGACAATATTTACGTGATGTAGGGCCTATTTGTCATCTCTTTTACCGATCTGTTGGGGTAGTTTTGATTGTGGTTGTGATTTATTTGTTGTGGTAGATGACTCCGTAAACATGTGTTTATTGGGTATTGTCAGTGATTGAATGTCATAAATCGAAATTCACAGAACAAATCAGTATGCAATGGCACGAATTGTCTTACAATACAAGTGGTAATTCGCGTTTGAATTTGTAATGTTTACAGTCACCACGAGCTCTCATGTGTATGTGGGCTTAGTAGCAACCATCGTTTTATATCAACGAGTGCTAAAGTCCTGACCAGTTAATTTTATTTCATCATTTTTATGAGAAAGAAGTAGTTCAAGTGTGTACTGTACACGAATACAGAGCCTACTTATCATTTGTAAAATCTTACACGAGGATGGCAGCAGCCAAAGATATTTTAAACTTTGGTGTTATACAAAAAAGATCAAATAAAGACATTATTACTCCCCACAAAATAGCCGTGGTGTCATTAATAAGAGAGTTTTGTCTGTTAAAGGCTAAAGGTTAGTATAAAGTACCTATCCCTAACCTAAGCATGGAGAGTTTCTCGTTCTATCGGCATGTCCTATGTTACCATCCATTGCACCAAGTCTAGCGATATTTAGTAATGTGACGGAATTATGAATAACTCTGTATATACAGTTGAACCTGCTGGTATTACCATGTGTATACAGTCATTGGATAGGAGGCTGGGTGTGCCCCAGAGTTGGTCTGGACGCAGAGGCCAGAGGAAAAATCCTCTGCCCCAGTTGGGGATCGAACCCTGGTCGTCTAGTCCGTAGCCAGTCACCATACTGACTGAACTACCCCGGCTCATTATAGTGATCAATATGTGTAGTATATTGCATATAGTGACCATCTGTTTATTATGTATTATCATCACTTTGAAGAATTTGAAGTTCAAGATGTTTGAAGCAGCAAGTGGATGGTTAGATAGTTTTGAGAAGAGTGATTTAATTTCATAACAAATCTGAATGGGGAATCAAATGAAGTGCCACAAGATGTAGTTAATTTCTTCAAAGAAAAGTTTAGAGAAATGATTTTAGGCTCTGAAGAGACATTTTCACTGTGGATGAGTGTGGACTCTTTTTTGGTGCAGTGCCTGATAAAAAAAAACTAGCAACAGAATGAGACAAATGCAAAAGAAACTTAACAGTATTATTAGCAGAAAGTGTTATGGATGAGAAGCTAACAATATTTGTGACTGGTAAAGCGAATCAACCAAGATGTTTTAAAAATGTTAGTGGAGACAGTTTTCCAGTTACTTGTACAGTTAATAAAGCAGCATGGATACAGTGAGATATTCATTGAGTTGTTGAATATTATTAACAGAATGATGAAACAACAAAATAAAAAGATTTTAATAATGTTTGATAATTATCTGGTTCTCCCAAAAGTTTAAAACTTGTTAAATGTGACATAACTTTTCTGCTGAACACCTCTTCAGTTTTGCAACTGTTTGATCAGGACATTATAAAACTTGTTGAGAAGCTGTACAGAAAGCTTCAATTACTTCTATTGCAGAAAATTCTGATAATTTCCAGTCCATAACTGAATTTTTTAAGTCAGAAAATGTGCTGGATGCTGTTTTAGGGATTGTTGATGCTTGAGATATATTAAATAATACTGTTTTATAGAAAAATATATTTCTTCTCATTAGTTATCTTCATAATTCATCTACTGTGCATCTAGAATTGCATAAAATAATTTTTACATAAAATTATTGTCAACTCTTATTTTCTGTACAGTAACCAGGAACTTCCAGTCCCAAAAGTGGTCTTTTTTGACAGGTTCTGCTTCAGTTTATATCCTCCGGTGATTTCTTCTGTGTGGAGTCATGGGATACTAAATCATTCCTTTGCAAGACAGTTTAATAAATCTCTGTTTTTCAGTGAATGTTTTCATGAAGCATGATTGCAAGTGGTATATTTCTCACCATATATACCAACTTGATAAATCACAATGATTTTCTGAAAGTAGTGACATATCCAACTATATTTCTGGTTCTTGCCAATGTCTTCTGTTTAATCTCAATTAAATGACTAATGACACAAGTAAGTAAAGTAAAGTAAAGTAAAGTTTGCCCCACTATACGCCATGTAGGCGTTTGGGGTGAGTGGAGGTATAGCTCCTCTCTTCCTTGACCTCGGCACTAGATGGGGGTGAGTGGTCAGTATCACACCCCGGCCGGCTTTACCCCCGGGAAAGGACCCCGGTACCCATTGTAGAGGAGGCTGGGTGGGCCCCAGAGCCGGTCTGGACGCAGAGGCTAGAGGAAAAATCCTTTGCCCCCGGCTTTTATTAATGTGTGCCATGGCCCATGGCACTTTAATGGCTCTCAAATGATGTTCTAGTGGTGGTATTATTATTATTATTATTATTATACCAGGAGCAGCAGCAACAGTTTAAAAAATTCTTCAGTATTTCAAAATATCAAATATGGTTTATAAATTAAAATGATGAAACTGAATTGTCTGTTTTCCTACTAGCCCGAACAGAACAGCTGCTGAAGTACGATGATGGCAGCTTTTATACTGTTGAACCACACCACAGGCGAGACTTCTGTATGCTGGTATTAAAGTTAATTCAGGTAAAGCTAATTTTATTCTGTCTTTTGTTTTAGAATGGTTTGCCATAAGAATTATTTTTCAAATCTGGAATAAAAAAGCATATTTAGTTCAATGTTGTGATTTTAATATAAAAAACCTGATGTAGGCTAGTTATTTTTTCAAAATACTCTGGAACAAAAGAAAAGCTTCTGCATATAAACAGCGTAATTAATATCGTGAATTGTCATGGGTTCTGCTAAGATGTTTCGTGCTGTATAGCAGACTTGAAGTTTCAAGCTTGTATATGAAGAGAATTATCTGAATCTGAGTCTGCAATTTCTGCTTTGTTGTAGAAGGTATTACTGTCAACAGAAATGTTTCCTCCTCATTCTCCTTCCTCTCCTCCTCCTCCTCATCATCATCATGCATGCACATACACACACATTCCATGGAATAGCCACGAAATTCTGATATGAATTAACTCGGATATAAGTAGAGTGAATATAATCAGTATAATAATATAATCAGACCAAACTTTCAACCTGATTTTGTTTTGGATAATAAGGGAAGTGATTAATATGTATGGCTTTTAATCAAATATGAGTACATTTTGTAACATAGGAAGTGTATGTATGTGTGGTAAGTACGTAACAATTTATTCATTCATTCATTTATTTGTATAAGAAGAATGTGCATTCCAGTGACTGATAGTTGGAGACATGAGCTTTTGTCACAGTTTTTCATTTTTATTTCTCATTTATAATATTCTTATTGAATTTGGTATACCCAAGAAGCTAGTGGGTCTAATAAAAATGTGCTTAAATGAAACCTGTAGCAAAGTTCGAGTAGGTAAATATGTATCTGAGACATTCCTCATCAAGAACGGTCTAAAACAAGGAGATGCTTTGTCTCCCTTGCTCTTTAACTTTGCGCTAGAATACGCCATCAGGAAGGTCCAAGGTAGGCAGGAGGGTTTGCAATTGAATGGGACACATCAGCTATTGGCATATGCTGATGATGTTAATTTATTGGGGGACGATATAAATACAATAAAGAGGAACGCAGAAGTTTTACTAGAGGCTGATAGACAAGTGGGGCTGGAAGTAAATTCAGAAAAAACTAAGTACATGTTAGTATCTCGTCATCAGAAGACAGGCAGGCAAAATTATCTTAGGGTGGCTAATAAATCCTTTGAAAGGGTTACAAAGTTAAAATATTTGGGAACAACAATAACAAATCAAAATGATACTTGTGAGGAAGTTAGGAGGAGACTAAATTCCGGAAATGCTTGCTACTTCTCAGTCCAAAATATTTTGTCTTCCCGTCTGATTTCTAAGAACCTGAAAATTAAAGTATACAAAACAATAATCTTGCCTGTTGTTTTGTATGGGTGCGAAACATGGTCTCTCACTCAGAGGGAGGAACACAGATTAAAGGTGTTTGAGAATAGGTGTTGAGGAGGATATTTGGGCCTAGGAGAGAAGACGATGGGGCGTGGAGGAAACTGCATAATCATGAGCTTAAAAATCTGTACTCCTCCCCTAATATTGTCAGGTTGATTAAGTCGAGAAGAATGAGAAGGGCGGGGCATGTAGCGCGCATGGATGGGACAAGAGGTGTGCACCGGGTGTTGGTTGGGAAACCTGAAGGGAAGAGACCGCTGGGGAGACCTAGACGTAGATGGGAGGATAATCTCAGGCGGGATCTATGGGAGATAGGAGTTGAAGGAAACTGGATTTTGTTGGCCCAGGACAGGGTCCGGTGGAGGGCTTTGGTTAATTCGGTGATGAACCTTCGGGTTCAGTAAGCCATCTGGTTGGTTGGGTCCACTATTTGGGAAGCCTGAGGGGAAGAGACCGCTGGGGAGACCTAGACGTAGATGGGAGGATCATCTCAGGCGGGATCTATGGGAGATAGGAGTTGAAGGAGACTGGATTTTGTAGGCCCATGACAGGGATCGGTGGAGGGCTTTGGTTAATTCGGTGATGAACCTTCGGGTTCGGTAAGCCATCTAGTTAGTTAGTTAGTTATTTCTCATTTTAATAATAATTAATAATTTGAAATAAATGAAAATTATTATTTTTTTAAACAACATGTACAACATATAAAGGAAAGTATAAAAATTTGAGGTTTATTTTATTTTACCTCAAAAGTGATATTGATAGCACTGAGAAGGGCGGCAGATGTAAACAAGAAGAAATGTTCTGAAGTTGTGCCTAACTGATATTCATTGTATTTTGAGTCATGATAATACTGTGACATGTTTAACATTGCTTTTCCATTGCTGTAATGCACCAGAGAACTCAGAGTAGGGCAGACTAGCACTAACATTCTTGTAGGATTTGAGGTTTTCACAGCGGTGAGTCTGAAGGTTGCTGGCGTCTGGGTTGTTGCGCTGTGTGGTCTGGTCGATGTTAACCAACGTTTCAGAGGTCATACTGCTTCTGTCATCAGGGCGATGACAGAGGCAATATGACCTCTGAAACGGTGGGGGAAATCTACCAGACTGCACAGCGCAACAACGCGGAAGACAGCAATCTTCATACTAACATTCTTGATGGACAGCCACTGATTCAGATATGTTGAAAATATCTCAATATATTTTGGATAACCAAAGAATCAGCACTGATGAACTTGCATCCAAAATGAGTATCATAGTTTGGTCTGAATTTCAGTGATGTTATGTTAGACAATGGTTACTAGTGGTCACTGTGGTGAGTTGCTGTGCAAGAGAGTTAGATGCTGTGACCTGCTTTCATACTTGTTTTCAGACCATTGCTAGTGACCATTGTAGTCGGATGCTGCACAATAGATGCGTTTCCATTTGTTTTCTAAGTTAAATCTACTTACTGCTGTGTTACAAGAGACTATGAATGTCATTATGTTTGATTGGATCTGTGTTGTGATTTGTTATTATGTTGTGTGAATGTCATCATGCCCCCTCAGGCATGCTGACATACTGTGTTTTTGTTTACTAAATGCTCCTATCAAATTGCTATTTGTGTAACTTGGTTTGTTGTGTCAGTAGTGGTTCCTTGCGTTTGAGAGGGGAGGGGTCAGTGTCTGTTTCCTTGTGTTTGGTGCCCCTCTATCTTTGGCTCATATTACCAATAATAAAATCAGGGATGGGAATCCTGGCTTGGTTGCGGATTTCAACAGGAGGCTGACAGTTGAAATGACATACATATAATAATTTCTTCTTTGTATTAGGGATGCATTTGAGTACGTTTATATACGTATAAACAAATTAATTTTTAACTGCTTGCAGTGTCCTGATTTAGAATTGAATGAACTTCAGAGTATAATGTCATCAGGCAAATACACTTTGCTGACTGTTCATATACAGAATTTTGAGAAGAAATTACTAGAACTTCATCAGAAAGGTGTGGGTAGTATTCTTGACCTCATACAGAGTTTGAGGCGTTTGATAGTGGAACCTTCACATATAATCCCACCAATTGTACATAAAAGCAGTATCATTGGTAAGTAATTTGGAAACATCACTTAAATATGCTCATGTTTTTCATGCTGTTATACAAATACAACTAAATAATCTATTGTTAGAATTTCCTTCAACCTGCTAATTTTAAAGAAACAAGGAAAGTTAGAGGAGATTTTTTTGTAGGATTTGAGATTTTCTTGGCAGTGAGTCTGAAGATTGCTGTCTTCTGGGTTGTTGAACCGTGTAGTCTGGTAGATATCCACCAATGTTTCAGAGGTCATACAGCCTCCTTCATTGCCCTGATAATGAAGGCAGTATGACTTCTGAAACGTTGGTGAAATCTACCAGACTACACAGAGCAGTAACCCAGAAGACAACAATCTTCAGGACATTTTTTCCACTAAAACTGTTGTTTTAAAAGAAATTCTTTAATTATAAAATTTAATCAAAACGTCATTTCCTATCAATTTATATAGTGTGCAGAATTGTTTGTGTGTGATTTGTAAATTGGATACTGTTGTTAGACTTTCCAATAAAAATGTGTTTTGAAGTACTTCTTCAAATTTTCCTGTTGTTCTTGGTGGGTAATGAACTATTAAATAAATAACAAATCAATATGGGAAAGGTACACTCTTTGGAGTGCACTAAAATTCCAGATGTTCTTTATGCTACATTCTACATACTGTTTAATGTTATCTCCTTAATTGTATGTAAGTATACTCCTTTCATATTAATCATCTTTACTTTTAGTACTGATGCACTTGTAGACTAATGCACATGTATGCATTGAACTGCGATAATAAATTTTTAATTATTATGCCTAATATTTTACTCATGTCATCAGATTAGACTCTCTTCTGCCATTAAGCTTGGCAACATAATTTCAGCACAGTACTGAAGC
Organism: Zootermopsis nevadensis; assembly: GCF_977971745.1. Taxonomy (NCBI): domain Eukaryota; kingdom Metazoa; phylum Arthropoda; class Insecta; order Blattodea; family Termopsidae; genus Zootermopsis; species Zootermopsis nevadensis. Next base: position 15,344,350 of record NW_028259143.1, read on the forward strand.
ATGGAATTCTAATAATTTCCAAGTCATATTCAGTATTTAGTACAAAACAATTTCCCTTGCATTTGTTATGACTAAAGAATGGAACTGGCTGTTGTCAAGATAGCCAACTGATGGCAGCTATTAGTTGGAAAGTCAGGCCCCCAGTCACCTCACCTAACCTAAAAATAACAATTTATTCAGTGTGAACACAAAGGTTATGTTCTGATATGTTTTGTACGTATATTAACAGCTTTACATTCCAGCTCATGGATGTTATGTCATTAAATTGGCTAATTTTGACAGTAGCTACTTTGATCCTTTAGCAGTGATGTTCATAAATGTTATGAAACTTTTTGGCTGTGTTTTTCTGGCTAATGGAGAATGTGGGTTTGGATTGTTCCTGGATACCATTTTTCAGCCTCTTTAAAAAGATGTTTGAAAATATAACTTAAATGCATACTGTTGTGTCAGTAAAATAATTCAATCCACTCAATTCATGTACAAAGAAATATGTTAATTGTTTCAGGTTTGTACATACGGAGGATTATGGTAATTTTTGACAAACTGTCATTTTCTCAAGTTGTTGGAATTTTTCAAGCCTTTAAGCTTTATTATGAAAGGAGCGTAACTAAGCAACCGCTCACTGTAGACACTGCGCAAGAGGGAAAACGGTCTGAAAGTGATATGGATTTTAGTTTGTGTGATAATGAGAAACTGCCTGTTGAAGAACCATCAAAACAGATTCCAGGAAATCAATTGTCAAGGTAACAGGAAGTGTGAAACTAACAGCATAGTGGAAAGTTAAATTATCATACATTGTTTTTGTAATTTGAAATATTTGTTGTGCAAATTATATGACATCAACTAAAATATCAATCATAAAACCTTGCATACCATGCAGTGTTGAATATTTTTCTAAAATATATAAAATCATGCATACAAACAAAACTGTCTACACTTTGAAAAAACACTTAGTGCCAAACGCATTTTGACCTCAAGAGGTCATCATCAGTGGCAAAAACATTAATTCGTTAGTCTGTCTATTAAATCACACAATTCATAAGACAATGGTTTGTTATAAAGCACTGAGCATATAAAAGGTTGCACTTTATAAAACCATACTTCATGTAATACCGCACAGAGCATTTAATTGCACATGAGTTGGTATATTATCTAAATTGAATTACTTAACTTAAGGTCCACTGTCCTAAGTTGAGGTTTCCGTTGTTGGTCTACGGTGGGCCGTGGTTGCACTGCCTGTGCCTGGATTGTGAATTTCAATGTTCCATGGGTATTACTGTCAGTTCTAAAAAATTGTGGCCATTTATTGCACATGAAATTTAACTTTGTTTCTGTTTATTACCAGGTCAAATAACACATTGGAGTTCTGTTCATTTATGATGCTTAGCTTTTTGCTGGTTTTGTAGACGTAAAATTTTTCCAAAATATTAAGCATTTTGCCTTTTGAGGCTATTCTTAATACATCCATATGTTCCATGGGGCCATATTCATGTCTGTGGTCGAGGATGTGTTGAGCGTATTTTGATTTTGTTAAGTTGAATCTAATGTTGTGGACATGCTCTTTAAATCTGGTTGTGAATTCCCTACCGGTTTTGTCAATATAGACCTGCTCGCAGCTACTGCATTTTTGTTGGCACTAAGTGTTTTTTCAAAGTGTGAACAGTTTTGTTTGTAAGCATGATTTTATATATTTTAGATAAAATATCAATGTTTATGTTAGAAAATTATGATTTTGTGGCATTAGCTAAATTCCCACAAAGTGCGTAATATTGCAATTATGGCTTTTACGTCTGACGAGACATCTTGTGGGACCACTTTCACAGCTAGAAAGATAATTGGGAATAAGAGATTTGATAGCCATTAGGAACAGAGAAAACAGATGAACAGAAGTGTCTGCATGCAATCCAGACATATTTAGACAATTGTGTTCAGAAGGAAGAAGTTTAAAGTAAATGGACAGACATTTGCTTTCCCTGAGAAAATGTTGACATTCATGTCAGATATAATCTGTCTATACCATGAACTTTCTTAATGCATATCAAATGGAAAACTGAGGGATGATGCAATTGAGTTCTTGCATTAGTAATCAAATTTTCTTCCCTTTCTCATTATATGTATTACATATCAGTTTGTTGCTTTTCAGTTTTGATACTGGGGAGTGTGGCAGTGCTAATCCTGAACGAGTGCGTTGGTCTAGGAGGCAGGCCGAATTTTTCATTGCCCAGCAAGCATCCTTGATGCAGACAAATGAAGTGGCAGCACTTTCACCTCCAGAACTTCAGGAACGAATCAGAGAACTGCTACGAGCCAATCCTGAATATGCTGAAGCAGTTAGTATTTGATTTTATTGTTTTTTTAAATATAAATTGGCCTAATACGTAATTTAATTTTATATTTATATCCGATACATTTCCTATTTAGAATGGCTTGAAACAAGGAGATGCTCTGTTGCAGCTGCTTTTAAATTTTGCCTTAGAATATGCCATCAGCTAAGTCCAAGAAAATCAGGGTGGTTTAGAATTGTATGGGACACATAAGCTTTTGGTTTATGCTGATGATATTAATCTACCGTGTGATAATATAAATACTATAAAGGTGAACACAAAAACACTCTTAAGGGCTAGTAGGGATGTTGATCTAGAAATAAATGCAGAAAAGACAAAATACGTGATTATATCTCGGCATCAGAATTCAGGACAGAACCAGAATATAAGGATAGCTAATGAATTGTTAAAAAATGTAACAAAATTGAAGTACTTGGGAATGACACTAAGAAGTCAGAATGGCATTCATGACAAAATCAAGAACAGATTAAATTCAGGGAGTGCTTGCCAGCATTCATTCCAAAATCTGTTCCCCTGTCTCAGATCCAAAAAATTAAGGATTGAAATATGCAGCAGTGTAATTTTGCCACTTTTGCTATATGGATATGAAAATTGGTCTCACTTGGAGGGAGGAGCATAGATTGAGGGTATTTGAGAATAGAATGTTGAGGAAGATATTTGGATCTAAAAGGGATGGAGAAAAAGTGCATAATGATGAGCTTCACGACCTGTACTCCTTATCTGATATTGTTAGGGCGATTAAATCAAGGAGGATGAGGTGGATGGGGCACGCAACATGCATTGGAGAGGTATAATTTGGGAGGCCTATAGGGAGGAGACCACTGGGAAGACCTAGATGTAGATGGGAGGATAAAATTAAGATGGGCCTTAGTGAGATAGGAATCATTGTAGTGAAATGGATGCAGCTAGCTCAGGACAGTCTCTTGGTGGGTTTTTGTGAACACGACGATAAACCTTCAGGTTCCATACAGGAAGTGGGCTGTTCTTTGGTAAGCCAAGTAGTTGACTTTTCAAAGAATTTCTTGCATCATAAAGTGAGTGAGTGATATATGTCTGGAGAAGCCAAGTTGGTATTATGTGTCATTTATGAAAGTATTTCAGTATGCTTATCTAGTCTCTAAATACATTTACTAACAAAATAACTAACAGAATGAAGAAAAAAATTCTGGTTGCAGTCATTGACGTCTTCTTACTGACAGGATAGAGTATTAGGCATTCTTATTTTCCTGGGCACTTGTTTATGTACCATGTATGTACTGTTTACGTATTTGTTATGTCCTATGTGTTAAAACTTTGAGGAACAAACTTAATCTCAGCTTCCACATGTGGTGAAATCTTATGTAGCGATACTCAACCCTATTTTCTGTCACATTATTAACCATTGTAGTGGACATGATGCCATGAACTACTTTAAACATAGTGGGTATGACCTTTGTAGATGTCATGTCTGTTCACTCACAGCAGATGAAATGATTTTTGTGTATATAAACACATAGGACATGTTCATTAGTCCTTTGTCATAGTTCTGAGTATTGGAAAGAGATGTTTTGTGGTCCTTAGTTTGAGCCTTTTTTGTCAAATCATGGTGACACCTAGTAAATGTATGTGATTAGAGCTGAAGAAATATATGATGAACTATTTAAATGTTCATAGAAATAAGTATCCCACTGCAGGAGAGAGAATGACATGGAAATATGCCACTAAACTGATTAAATAGCTAACTTTCATATGTTTGCTTTATTATTATTATTTGGGGTGGGGACAGAATTCAATATAAACTGTCTTACTATGTTTAAGTGTTACTTCCCTGAAACCAGCAGTGTAGCACAGATAATGTGTGCATGCTTGAACTTTAAATTAGCTTAATAAATGTTGACTGCTCAGGAAAGACCATGTAACAAGGAGTTATAACATATTCATCGCCCTGATGACAGAGGCAGTATGACCTCTGAAACGTTGGTAAACATCGACCAGACTACACAACGCAACAACCCAGAAGACAGAAATCTTAATATACTTGTTTAAATTTTTGAGCTTTACAGCATATACACAATAAATCAGTTAACAGATTTATCATAAGAGTGGTTCATAAAACCATTTTAATTCAGAAATTAGTGTATTAACATCCTTTTTTTGTGTGTACAGCGTTACCTAAGTTACCTGAACTGCTTACGCGTGAAGGAATTCTGTGGTGCCATTGATAGTTTATACCATTGCTTCGACAGAAACTCACTCGTTTCAGACAGCAAAGGTAACAACCAAGATGAGCTCAGCAGAGCATTTCGCTATGCAGCATTGAATTTGGCAATACTTCATGCACATTTTGGACACAAGTAAGTTACTGGATGATTGACTTAAGTTGTATTTTGATACTTATTTTAGTAATCTGTGGTCGTTGTAATGGTCAGTTTGTTGTATTTGTTTTATTCTGCATCAAAGAACATAATTCTTATAAATGTTACTGTTGCGATGTCATGTTTATTACAGTACAATATTGTATCCTGAGCAGGAAGTAATTATATCTGATGTGATTAGCAAAATTTCTTTTTTTTCTTGATCAGAAATTGTATCCAAACATTATATTTTGACAATCATAGTCTTAATTTCTACTTCTGTTAATTTACTGATATTTGCTGTGGTCTGTGTCCAGGTTTCTGCTTTTGCATTAATATGGACATGTAGTGAGTTATATTTTCCCCTTCTTAGACATTTTCCATTTCCAGAGTATGTCCATAACAAATTGGTAAAAATGTTCTTACATTTTAAATGTTTTCTGTAATTTTATCTTAACCCTTCCAATTGCCACTATTTTCCTTTCGATGTACTTGAAGCTCTCCACTTCTTACATTTTATCTTTCCATTTCCCTATCTTCTGGTTTATTTTCATAACTACACAATTATGTGAATTGACATATTATTCAAAATCTTCACTGTTTGTAACAACCCTTTTGAATTTGTTTGCTAAGGTGCTTTCATTTGGTTCACATATGTCACATCTGTGTACTCTATAACTTAGTCTTCTGTTACACTTACTGTCTCATCCATTATCATATTATTATAGGAAATAAAGTTTCCTGTCTAACCCCTCCATATATTCAGAAACTTTCAACTTTTTTGCCATGACCACACTGCTTTTGCATTTGTCAGAGATCTTCTTCATTTAGTTTGTCATTATTTTTATTCTCGTATGTCAATATACCTGCTGCTGTTTAACCATCTAGTGCACATTGGTATGACATTTAGCACATTAAAGCTGAAGATCATTTGGCTGATGCTGTATAAGGATAATCCCTGTTTACACTGATACCCATAAATGCATTTACAACCCATAAATACAAAATGAATTATTGATTCTTGGAGCAGGTGGGACATATAGTTACCATTAGGCTTATAGGGTTAAATATGCCTGCTGCTCTACAACTATCTAGCACACATTAGTTTGATATTGGAATACCATCTGATCTCAAATTGTTAACGACTAACAGCTGTTTCTGAACCCTTTTTAACAGCTGAAAATGTGTAAATGTGTTTACTACAAAATATTCTTTATAGCATTTTAAAACAAAAGTTAATATTTCGAACTCCTTGTGTATAAGATTTTAATTTAGTAAATTGTAGTAGTTATTTTAAGAGGAAAGGTAAATGTGCCCCTGACCTGGCATGAGGTGAATGACCACGGTCATGCCGGATGTATAATTAAAGGGAAAAATCCCACATTGCAGATATCTGGCCTTACCTAGATACTTAATGTAATAGATTTTATTGTGAAAACTGCATGGACCACACTTTTTTTTTGTATTGAATTATTTCAGGAAGGAAGCATTATTTGCTCTAAAGGAAGCAGTCATGACAGCCCATGAAGTTAATGACAATGTTTGCCTTCAGCATGCCTTGGCATGGTTGTATAAGCTCAGCGATCAGAATAAGGTTTGTTATTCTACAATTCCTTTGTAAAAGATGTAACCTATAAGCTATCTTCTACCACTGTTTGTGTATAATGTGTGTCTTTTTCATGTTACAGGAGAAATTGATGGAAAGGTCGATATCAAAAAGCGGTGATTTGGGCCTCTGTTACCTTTCTTCACTTGGTATTCAGTCTTTTGCCCAATATGCAGGAGTCACAGGTGGAAAGCCAGCTTTGGTTTTTGATGTAAGCACTCCCTCATACTCATGTATATTTCAGTAAGGTACTTGCTTATCTTGTCCTGCTCCGTAGCCGTGCGGTCTGAGGCATCATGCTTCAGACCGGTGATACGGAATGCACGCTGGTTTAGGGCGATGACGGAGGCAGTATGACCTCTGAAACATTGGTTAACATTGACCAGACTACACAGCGCAAGAACCCAGAAGACAGAAATCTTCATACTCTGATGACGGAGGCAGTATGACCTCTGAAACGTTGGTAAACATCTACCAGACTACACGGCGCAAGAACCCAGAAGACAGAAATCTTCATACTCTGACGACGGAGGCAGTATGACCTCTGAAACGTTGGTAAACATCTACCAGACTACACAGCCCAACAACCCAGAAGACATAAATCTTCATACTCTGATGATGGAGGCAGTATGACCCCTGAAACGTTGGTTAACATCTACCAGACTACACAGCGCAACAACCCAGAAGACAGAAATTTTCATACTCTGATGACGGAGGCAGTATGACCTCTGAAACGCTGGTAAACATCTACCAGACTACACAACGCAACAACTCAGAAGACATAAATCTTCATACTCTGATGATGGAGGCAGTATGACCTCTGAAACGTTGGTAAACATCTACCAGACTACACGGCGCAACAACCCAGAAGACAGAAATCTTCATACTCTGATGACGGAGGCAGTATGACCTCTGAAACGTTGGTTAACATCGACCAGACTACACAGCGCAACAACCCAGAAGACAGAAATCTTCATACTCTGATGACGGAGGCAGTATAACCTCTGAAACGCTGGTAAACATCTACCAGACTACACAACGCAACAACCCAGAAGACATAAATCTTCATACTCTGATGATGGAGGCAGTATGACCTCTGAAACGTTGGTAAACATCTACCAGACTACACAGCGCAACAACCCAGAAGACAGAAATCTTAATAATTCTTGTGTTGCAGTCGTCTTTAATTATTTTATTAAAAATGGTTTTAATAATACATTTAAAAATTATAATTATAGTAATTACATTGTTGCTGCTGCTGTTATTGTTGCACTTAAAAATTACATTAGTGATAATACTTATTTTCTTCATTCACGTGCTTTTGCAGTTGTTGGTGAAGAGTGATGCATTAAACTGTCAGCAGTCCATGATTGAGCTCATAACAAATAGTTATGCTCAGAAAGCTGCTTTATGGTGTCTGTATGGAAAAACAGAAATGTCTTGTCTATCTAGTCAGTTGCTACTGCGTCTCAATACTGCAAATCCAACCCAAGGAATCCATTCATATAATGCTGAAGGCACTTGCCAGGCAATTTGCAATGTTGCAGATATACTCATGGACCAGGTATGTTTGATACCTACATTATGTGTTTTTGCTTATGTTGCATATATACATTTTTTGGATAACTCCTATTTCATTAATTGCAGATACGTCTTCTCCAAATTTATTATAGTTCTATGTAAGAAGAGAAGTTCAGAATGTACAAGTAATTTGGAACCAAAATTTGGCATCATTAGCACTAACAAAGTGTGTTTAAAATACATTGCTCAGAAGTATAATATTTTTTGTTTTGCATACCTATATTGACACAGCTTTCTAGTACAGTAAAAGTCCCACATGAAAACTGTAATTCTTGTGTACATGAGATTACATTGACATAATTCTTTAGATTAGGCATTATGCTTATTAAAGTCAGTGTTTTTCAGTGAGGATATGTGATAAGTGATACAGCATGGCCATCCCATTATGAATGATCATTAACCCCTTAAGTGGGGGCGAACTTTATTCCATTGCATCACCAGGAGGGGCCTTTTTATTTTATTAAAAATAATGGTGAACTTTTTATATATTACGGACAATACATATTTATTAGGTATGGAAATAAAAATTTTCATGTTTAAATTTGTAGCTATTTTAATAACAATTTCACCACTTTTTTTTAAACATTTATTATTTGTTTTCCATTGGATTTAGTGGAGTAATTCACGATAAATTCTTTTTAATGTCTTGCGGGGAGCTACTGTTCACATAATTCAAGAAATAATTTGAAATTCCATCAATTAGGAGAAAATCATTACAGCTAAAACTACTGTTCTGTCATGCTTGGTTGCCTATTTCTTCCCTACCATCCAAATCTTGGTATGAGCGCACATACTACGACTTCAAGCAGCACCACTGAGTTAAAAATTTTTTTGCTAGATGGCAGAACACTCGATTGAGGCATGACAGAAATAACACGCATACATGAGCTTAGCCCACTTAAGGGGTTAATTGCTGCAAGTCAGCAGCTGTGACAAGAGGGAGTGGTATTATATTTCTGTGTGACTTATTGTTTTGTGTTGGGTGTGGATAAGTTTACATTACAGCATCAAGCATTTTTGTACGGATATTATGTGAAGTACATGCCAGAAAGTGTCAGAGAAAATTCAGGGTAAGTTTCCTGGAATTTGAGTTGTTAATAAAGTCAAAACTGGGCATGTCAGTAAACACTAAACCCAAATATTATTGGGTATTAACAGAAGAAAAGTGTATTGATATCAGAGCTGCTTGAACATTATCATGAACCTTACACAAAAAATAGGAATATTCAAATAGAGCGTGGGAATTGCTACACAATTATTGGAACTGTCGCCTTACCAAGACCACAGTCATGCACTCTTTGCATCCTCATGATCCACTAATCCGACATTAATTTATATTATCGGTATCTTCAGTAAGTTCATGGTATAAAACATTATCCAGAGTTGGCATTCTTTTAGACAAGGATTGGTTTTGTTTGAATTTATACATGTGCACACAAAATAACATACTTGAGCACAAAGAGTACATATTATACATGAAATTCTCTTAATACTCAGTGTTGATGTTTTGATGTTCTGTCTGATACACTAATGGTGCAGCAATGTTTATCACCAGACTCCGTACCTATACTGGCAGGTGTGCGGCAAACCTAATGAGATGGGGATATCCTTGTATGTCTGACCAGTGTTCCTGTGGACAAACACAGACAATGGATCATCTCCTGACTTGCCCCATCTTAGATTCTCCCTGTACAAATTAAAATTTGGCTACATGTACAGACACTGCCATTCTTCATGCCCGATATTGGTTTCAAATATAGTTTTGTATATATGTTGTAAATTTACTTTTGTATTTATTCTATACTAAATTTTCCCCAACCTCCTTTTTTATTTCTATGTTATTAATATTACTCTATTTAATGATTTCTACTTTGAATGGTGTGTATTTGGATACAAAATAAATAAATAAATAAATGTTTATCACACCTTGTTTCAGGGTGAATATCATCTTGCAACAGTTGTTTTACTGAATGCAAGAGAAAGGTTTCCACATGAGCCAGTTTCCCATTCATGGATGTTTTGTGAGCAGATACTCTTCTTTACCAAAGCTATGCACCATGGAAAATGGCAGGAAGCAGAACATGCAGTAACATGTCTGGCAGCCATCAATAAATGCGAAAGTCAACTTAGGTATTTCAGTAAAAGTATTTAGTTTCATAGAATCAGGAATTCAACATTGATTTTACTTATTTTGGCTCATTCTGTCTTAAATTTGTGGTTAATAAGATCTTTTGCCCTCTACCAGGCTGTTTTCATTGAGACTTCTTACATTTTCCTGTGCTTTCAGAAAATATAATCAGAGTGGCCTGGATCTACAAGGATCAATATAAAATATATTTTGGATAAAAGTTTTGTATGATCAAAAATATCTGAAAATCTTCAGCAGTAAGATTGCCATGTTTCCTTTATGCTTCAATGGCTGTAATAAGGACACTGATATAGATTATTAAATTTGTTTTAGTTAATCTGAACATTCAAAGGATTAGTCTTAAATTAATTCCACTGAATAACCAAATGTAGTAGCTTGTTACAAATGTCGTAAAAGCAAAGAAGGCCATATATACATGCAAGCATAAGTAAAGAATATTAATTTACTTGCAAACTTTATTAAGTCCTCATTTGTATTATTTGAGATTCTCATGGCAGTGAGTACAAAGATGGCTGTCTTCTGCCTCCGTCATCAGGGCGATGACTCATCACCCTGATGAAGGAGGCAGCAGTGACTTCTGAAACGTTGATAAACTTCTACCAGACTACATGGCACTATAATCCAGAAGACAGCTAAGTCCTCACTCATTTATACATAAATATACATGCATGCCAATCAAGCATCAGTGAAATGGACAGTACTCCTGTTTCATATTTGGAAGGTGCCAGGTTAAAATCTCACCTCAGAGACTGGCTATCCTGAATGAGTTTTTATTGTTTTACTCAGTAACTCTTGGTAAATGCCAGAATGTTACTTTAAATTAGGCCGTTCCAATTCATTACTCAGTAATATATCATATATTCCATGATATACCTGTGGTGCTTAGTAAGAACTTACATCATTACAAATTAAATTTGACTTTAAGCCCTTCTTACTAACCATAAAAGATATAACTGAAGCAGCTGAAAGTGTTGTTAATAAGCCAAGAATAATTAAATGAATATAACCATGAAAGGGCTTGAATGTCCTTCCAGCATAAATTAGTGTATGATATGTCTGCACAAGAGCGCCTTAAAATCAAAGACACTTTATGAAATTAATTATACGGCATATTTCCCTAACAGGAAAGCTGAACTGTTCATTGCTATTGGTGACTACCCTGGGGCCGCTGCATATGTGCACAGTGTTTTGGATTACTGCCGACATCGATCTGAGGCAGAATGTGTATGCCCGTCATTGCGTGTGAGAGCTTTGATTTTAGCGGCAGAACTACAGTCCTGTTGCGCAACTGCCACCAGTGCCCCAGCTGGATCCATCTCTCTTCTCACCACAGCACTTGCTCTAGCCAGATTACATTATTTGGACTTCCTGGCTGCTCTAATCTCTCTTCATCTAGCAAACTTGCAGGTACGCAGGTTTGCCACAGTCATGGACTAGTTGGCATTACAGTATGTTGGCATCTCTTGGTTGTAAGAGTTTTATTATAACTTTGGTATGAATAACCAGTGAAGTAGAACTTGTAGTGCTTAGGGATACAGAAATGCATGGTCTATGTAAGTGGTCCCAGCTTTTCTCATTCACATACAAATAAAACAGCAGTACGCTGTTCAGCTGCACACATTTCCCATCAATAAATGCTACAAATAGGAGAACTATATTTTCTGGGCCATAAGATGCACTTATATTTTAGAAGGAAAATCTTAGGAAACAAACCTGGACTATAAAACGCACAGATTTCAGGCAGCATTTTCCAGGAAGAATTCTATTTCATATTCAGGAACTTTCAGTAATCCTAATTCAGTTACTTAGTGAGATATCTGGAAAAGAAAGGGACAGTACTGTAGAACTCAGCCTATTTATTCGCCGAAAGTGAAAAGAAATATGAAAAATGCCCATTGTAAAATAATAACTTTTCCATTTGTGGTAAAAAAATTACATGGTGTGTGTGTATCTTTGTCTTCATTAAATGTTATGATGATCAAATGATGGGTGGGGCATGTAACATGCATGGGGGAGTTGAAAAATGCATACAAAAGTTTGGTTTGGAAGCCTGAAGTGATGAGACTACTTGGAAGACATAGTCTTAGGCAGGAGGATAGTATTAAAATGAATCTTAGGGAAACAGGGTGGGAGGTTGTGGACTGGATTCATCTGGCTCAAGATCAGCCGTGGTCTCCTGTGAATATGGTAGTGAACCATTTGGTTCCATAAAATGCAAGGTATTTCTTGATTTCCTCAGCATAATGTGAGCACAAGAATGGCTGCTGCATGGAGTGTACTTTAGTTAGGTCATGTATAAAATAGTAACTAGCATTTGAAGACCGCCCTTTTAGAACACTGTGTTTTATGATTCAGATAATTCATAGACTTGCTGTATTACATGGGTACATGTTTCATAGAGTTGAACGAACATTCTTCAATAAATTTTGGCTAGCGCTTAATTTACATCACATCTCTGTTTTTGTGGATGACTGCAGTCAAATTTTATACTTAAGATGTCATTAGCATAAAATCACTTTTGGTATTAGTATGTGTAATTTTTTCTCTGTATAAGCGTCCTTGTATATCTTAGGAACACACTCTTTATTGAAGGAGTGCGCTTTGAATGAGATTAACTTATCAACCCTGTCAGCACAGTATCTTGTATTTTACAGTTTTAATTGTCGATACTGTTTCATCAAGCCTTGTAAATATATCTCCAAATATGATTTCATGTAATAATTCTATTATCTCAGACACATTCATAAAAGCTTAAGAAATTGTATGTTCTCTTCAGTTGCAGATTGGTTTGCCTTCACAGGCATTAAAATTGATTGATCAGTCATTTCTGCCAATTCTCTCTCATGGTGGCAGTTATGATCAAGGAAGGGCATTACTGCTGTTTGCTAAATGTAAAGTTGCTGCTGTTACTGGCCAGCCTGCTGAACTACGGAAGAAAGTTGTAACTGAAGCTATTCACATGCTGAATAAAGCAAAAATAAATTTTCAGAAGGTGGAATCATATTGTAGAGTGAAAGATGTACTTTATTTACAGGTAAATTTTTTTTGAGAGTTATACCAAAGAATTATAGTTATACCTTCGCCATTCTGTCTTTAACATAGGACATTTTGAAAAATGGGAATCAAGTCTCAGTCCAGTTTTTATTTGTGATATTTGAGGTCCTCATAGCAATGAGTATGAAGATGGCTGTATTCTGGGATGTTACACCATGTAGATGTTTTCAGAGGAGCTTCCTGCCTCTGTCATAAGGGTGACAGCAGAGACCATAAGCTTGTCTAAATGTAGACTGGTAAGTACTGACTACACAGTGCAATATCCCAGAATCAACAATTTTTCCTTTCTAGTATCACTATTTTGTTTTGCTTTTGTAGGATTTGAGGTTTTCGCGGTGGTGAGCCTGAAGATTAATGTCTTCTGGGTTATTGCGCCGTGTAGTCTGGTAGATGTCCACCAATGTTTCAGACGTCAGGCATTGTGATCATGTGTCTGCATTTCCATGTTGGTACTTACACATAGCGCTCATACTGTTTGAGAATCTAAACTTATTTGTATTTCATTTATAGGAGGAAAAACTGGACACTTGTAAGCTGCCTTTGCCATAAAGTAAAACGTATTCATAATAATATGCAGTCAAAGTTGTGTTTGTGTTCATGTTAATATGTGAACTGTAGTCTTTTCTACGCCACGGTGGTCTAGCGGTTAGAACGCTGGCCTTATAATCCTGGGGTCCTGGGTTTGAATCCCTGTGGTGCCCAAATTTATAACTTGTGTTGGGCAAGGCCGTGGTCTAGGCAACACGGAGTTTTCCTCCGGGGCTTCCCCGGTTTCTCCGTGGCATCCCAACAATTACTCCATACACACAGAAGAAGGCAATGGCAAACCACTTCTGTATCACCTGCCTAAAAAACATATATGAACAAGAGTCCTGTTCATAATATGTCACCAACCTCCTGTAAAGGAGATGGCATAATAAAGAAGAAGAAGTCTTTTCTACTTGACTAAGGACACTGTTAGAGTTTACCTTCATTTGAAAACCATTTCATACAGATATGTATTTTTAGATCTTACTATTTTACTTAACCTCTAAGCAGCTTTTTTTTAGAAATATAAAATATAAATCTTTCCCTTTGTTTCAGGCTTTGCTCTATAATGAAACTGGATGTGTTGCAGAAAGAAAGAAGTGTGCTCTGGAATTTCGGCAGCTGGATGAACAGTACCCTACGAAAATTAACACAACATTGCTCACACGTTTATAGTACTTGTAGAAAGAGCAGTTTCATTCGTGGATTTCAGGTCTAATGTGGGAGGTGTACTGCTGAAGAAAAAAAGTTTGCTATTTAAGGGACAGATATAGAGTGTGTGAATAGAATTGTGCCTGCTATTTACAATTTCTATGATCTAGTTTAAGCACAGGCTACTTTTGGAGCCCTAGTACTTAATAAGATATTTACCATAATATGTACTCAAGTATGAAAATAATTCTGAATGTTTTGGTGGTATGTTAGGAACCATCCACAAGGTTACAGAACATCACAACCTAAAAATTGTAGTTGTCATCTTCATTACTGTGAGAATATAAAAGAAAAAAAATGTTCTATTCTGTCGAGCAAAATAATGAGCACCATCAATTTGTTAATGTTACTTATGTGTAAAATGTATAAATCAAGCTTTTCATTACCTGCACTTACAGTTTTGTTTCTGAAGCTGTTTGTGGCTAGTGGTCCATAAATGCACCTCAAGCCACCTACTACTATGGCGTAACAGCCCAAAATCGACCCCTAGCCTCCTCTATCTTCTTCCTCCAATCCTCTCTATCCAACGCTATCCTTCTCCAAGCTGCTGTTCCAAGGAGATTTCTGGAGTCGGTCATCACTGCATCCAGCCATCTACCTTCAGGTCTTCCCACTGGCCTTCTCCCATATATTGTTCCTTCCAATATTTTTTTGGTTATCCTATACTCTTCCATCCTGTAGACATGTCCAGCCCATTCCAACCTTCTCAGTTTAATGTGAGTTACTATATCATCACTTTTATATAGTCTATATAGCTCATGATTGTAGCATATCCTCCACTTTGAGTTTTCCTGTACTGGTCCAAAGATTCTTCTCAAAATCTTCCTTTCAAGTGCGCCCAGCATCATTTCTGTTTTCTTTGTCAGTATCCAGAGCTCGTGCTCAACACTACCATCCAAAATAATATTTCTACATTGCACTCAATATGGGGGTGCAGCAAACTCCTGCTTCCGTGATCTAAGCTGTAACAAGCCAGGCCAGAATCTGCATCATGCATAGCAAATTCCAAACATTGATGTGGACAGTGACTGGTCATACAGTATCTATACAAATGATGACCAGTAAAGTGAGAGACAGAGTGTGCCTCAACTACCATTATTATTTTAGTCAATTAAAGGATATAAAATGATTTTATGTACCACAGTCTCAAATATGGCCTTGTATTGAGGTCACAATAATTTTGTCATTGTATAGAAGTACATGTACATAGTAGGCCTCCATTAACAACAGTAAAGTTTGTCCGCTACGTGCCGTACAGGCGCTTGGGGTGAGTGGAGGTATAGCTCCTCTCTTTCTTGACCTCGGCACTAGATGGGTTGAGTAGTAAGCATCACGCCCCGGCCAGCTTTAGCCCCGGGAAAGGACCCCGGTACCCATTGTAGAGGAGGCTGGGTGGGCCCCAGAGCCGGTCTGGACGCAGAGGCCAGAGGAAAAATCCTCTGCCACCGTCAGGGATCGAACCCTGATCGTCCAGCCCGTAGCTAGTCACTATACTGACTGAGCTCATCCATTAACAACAGTACCATGATAATACTTATTCCATGAAGCCAAAAATCCTTTAACAGCAAATCACCATTCCCTGGCAATGGTTGTAACCACATACACATCATAAATATTACAAGGCTGAAAATCCTTTACAACCAAATGATAAACCAAGTGACACTGCTGCTTGCAGTCCCCCCCCCCCCAAGGCTAAATGATGAAGTGTCATCCACATAGCGAAATCATCAGAGGGGCTTGTGGGTCACCCTCAGCAGAGCCGTTTCTTTAAAGTGCCCCATGAAGAAGTTGGCAATGGCAGGGCGTAGTGGTGAATCTGTGGACACGCCGGCCATTTGCTTGTAGAACTCCGTTGAATGTGAGAACGGAAGGGTCCAGCTCATTCCCATCAGCGCCTGCCCCAATATCTGGCTGGGCAACTTGGTGAATGCGTGGTACACACTCCAAGCCACATGAGGAACTCGATGGAATTCGTCAAGGCCATTTAGTCCCTCAATGCTGGTCCTGAGGACATCCTTGAAGCTTTGATATCTCACTTTTCATCATGGTGCCCAATGGAGATGACGCGCGCCTCCTGAGCCGACACCTGGATGAAAACTTTCTGATACTCTTCCGCCATGTACTAACTAATTCTTTTCTCGGGTGCACCTTCGTACTTTCGAACAGGCACATTCACGAGGCTTTGAGGATTCCGTTCTTCGCCGACCACATCTGCGTAGTCATTGAGAGTTTTTACTCAAAGCTATAATAGCTGATGCGGAAACCCTTAGTTCGGTAACTTTGTGGACACTAGTGTCGACCAACGGCTGAGTGAGGGCAACCGAGAGGGCTGGTGTTCAGCAGGGCAGCCGAGGCGTAGGTGTACTTGTTTAGCGTTGGGCAGTATTGTAGAATTGTTCACCTCTGTGTGTGACGCTCTGTATCTAACGAAGCATGTGTCTTTCATTTATTGTTCGACATATGGTGCAGTACATTTTTATCGCCCTAACTGCAGCGTCTAATTTATCATATATTATGTTTTCCTTTGCCACCTCCACTTCATTTGCTCTCATATAATAATGCTTAGTTTGCTCGCCAGTGTTTCGATATGTTCGATTTGGGTAGTACATTTCCTTTGAGTCTACTTTTATTTGTTACAGTGGCACGTGTTTCCTTGTCAGATGTTTGCAGACTACCACGCTCTTTCCTGTTTCTTTACTGTGACTTTTCTTCCCTTGTAAAACTCCAGGTCTGTGGCGCTGTTTCCATCGTGAGCTATATGAATGTCAGAATTTGTGGACTAATTTAATTTCTTCTTCCTCAAATATTGGTACATTTTACATTTCATGATTTCACATGAATCTTATTATCTGTGGAATTGTAGGTTATCAATGTCTTTGGTATAATGAGTTGCTTCTTATTGCCTACAGATAGCACAAATCAACAATGACCTGTTATGGCTGCCAGGAAGCCTGCCTGATGTGTTGCGTAGGATTTTTCAAGGTATTTTTAACGTATTAATGTGACGTTTTCGGTAGTAACTTTTGTAGTTTATACCATTGATATGCTTATTTTTAATACTGTATGTTTAATTAGTTTGAATGATTACGGTTGTTTGTCAAATGTTCGGTCATTTGTTGTGGGCCGGAATGATTTGGCTATAGAAAGTGATGTTGCCCACATCCGTGACAAGTGCAGTGTTCGAATCACTCTGTAGATATGTACCTAATACCTTTATCTATAATATACTAGTTTAGGTGCATTCTAATTAGTGATATAAAGATTTATCTTGCGATGTATTTTGATTATCAGAGTTTCTGTACGTGGCGTTAAAATAGAATGTTTGACAGTTAACGTATTTTATGCATTGTCAGCGACTGTGAAATGAAGAGTATTCCAGTATATTATTTACTTTTTTAGAATGCCAATCCAGGCACCGCAGTGGACTGAGTTCCTGTCGTGCCCTGTGTGTTGCAATGAATTTGACCCCACCGTACGCAGTCCTATCAGCTTAGGATGTGGACATACAGTGTGCAAGACATGCCTTTCGAACTTGCACAGGAAACAATGCCCATTTGACCAGGTGAATTATTATTAATATGCTTTATTATGTTTACTGACATTAATTACAGTATAGGATTGAACAAGCATCTTAAAACACTGTTGCAGGCCAAAGCAGTGTAATGTTTATAATGTTTGTCTAATACCTGTCATGAATTGTCAGGTTGTTTTTAAAGAATTCTGTTGACAAGGTGGTAAAATGCCTAATAAAAAACCAGTTTCTGTTATCTTGAAGATGACCTTGCTTTCAGGCCATTGTTTTCTCACCAGTGTTGTGGAGGGTCCTAGGTCAAAGTATGTATAAGATTCACTCTTTGAAGATCTTTCTTTGTAGGCTGTTTGCATACTGTAACAGGGTGTTAAACTATAACAGCCAAACTGACAGTCACCTATCTAATAAAATACCCTAGTGTGCTAATATTATAGCCCAATACTTGAGCCATGTAGTGAGATAGGTTGCTTTCAAGTAACCACCCTGAGAACTAAAAAGCTGATGTTGGTTGCAGCATTCTACCTTCCACCATAGGCAATCATGTCATTGTTGACAAAAATAAGGTAGAATGGTATACAGCAGCTTTATTGTGCTGTTGGCTGCACTGCAACACTAGGAGAAAGAGTGAATTGTCTCTGTATTGAAGTATTTTAAAAGAATTTAAAAGCATCATAATTTAGATATAGTAGGATAATAATGCCGGCCACAGTAGCCACGCGGTCTGAGGCATGGTCGTCATGCGCCTGGCCGCTGAAACCGTGGGTTCGAGTCCCACTCAAGTCATGGATATTTGTCCGCGTCTCCTCTTCCAGTCTGGTAGGTAAAGACTGGCCATGGAAGGAAGTGCGAACCCACCATGGTACTTTTGCATGAGCGCCCCAAAAGGGATCACGATGGTCAGGTATTGACCAGAGACGACTAAAGAAAAAGGATAATAATAGGATGAGTTTCATTTATAAAATACAGGTTTGATTCTTCTTTTTCCAATTTGTTCAAAATATAAGCAATATTTGTTAACAGCATGAACAGGCATATATTTGCCACATCAGTATTTACTAACCTACTTAACTGTACACTCATTACTTCACAAATGTTTGTTTAATAGAGTGTTCACTGTGTGGTTCTTGCTGTCTGGCTTAAGATGACATATTTCCATTTTCAGACAAGCATAAATACAGACATAGAGAACCTTCCGATCAACTTCGCATTGTTGCAGTTAGTAGGAACTATTGTTCCTGAGACTGAAGGAAATGGAAATATAAAACATCTCACAAAGGAAGATTTGAAAAGTTATTTGCAAGCAAAGAAATGCATAGAAGAATTAGCTTTGTATCTAAAACCATTTTCGTCAAGTGAGTATGCAAATCAGAACTCTATAGGCTGATTTTCTAGCACTCTTAAATTACACATTATTTTATATTTCAGTATTCTTACGATGTCTGTGCATTTATGCTAATTTATATTGTTTACCCTTAGAAGTATGTTTCAATTTAATGTAATTTTTAACAAACTAATTTAAATTTACTGTTTCTTCATGTGAAGCTGAGAGTGGATTTTAGTGTTTTAGTTACTGTGAAGTATTTTACACAGATTTGTAGTCCTGAATAATAAAGACAATTATATATTATTATGCACAGACAGTGGTTGTGATAAATGTAATGTCTTTTGATTCCAACATTTGGATTTAGATTCAATTCTTTCTATATTTTTTTCAAAGAAAATAATCCTTTGTAAATCAAAACTTGATTAACCTATAGAGAAATTTCACATTACTTATTAAGATTTTACATTTCTCTTTGGGAAAGGGTGTTGGCCATTTGAACTGTACAAACTTGACTCAAGAAAAATTTATCTTTGAAGATATAGCAATATTCATGAGCTTTGGCCAAAAACTTTCAAAACTGAATGCACAAAAACAAAGCTACTATTCTTAAAAAGGCAGAAGTTTTATTCCCTACAGAGTAGGCTTCTTGGGCATGTGTGCACTTGTTTCACTGTTCCAGCCAGTTCTTGCAGAAGTTCACATACTAATTGTAATTCAGCCACTGCTTGTTACAGTGTGTTCAGTTCCTCCACATCAATTCTGTGTCATTTTTTTCTTTTCTTTTTTGTGCGTGTAAAGTTCAGGAATAGAAAGTCACAGGGAACCAAATCTAGTGAGCAGGGAAGCTATGCCACTTGCCGGATGCTGGGCTGAATGGGAATAGTACATTTCTGTGATGAATTTGTTTCCTGGTTTTTCATTTGTGTGGCCGTTTATGTTGTACTGTATTACAGAGACATCTCACCACTCGTAAATGTAGATGTAACCTGGCCATGAGGAACATACTGTCATTCATTATCGAAGAAAGGAATCAGTATCGCTTTGATTTTGATCCGCACTTGGCACGATTTGTTTGTCACGTCAAGGAAGGGGGTTCCATTGATTTATGCTTCTTGGTTTCTAGGTCGTGACCATAGATTGTGTTTCACCCTCCATTTATGATATTTTTTAACAAGTGTAATTAATTTGTTGAGTATTCAAGTAAGCTAGAAACCACAGCAATTGTGGTAGGAACTTGGCTGAAATGTACTTCATTCCAGAGCAGTTAAAATGGCCTGACATGAACCACAGGAAATTCTTTCCTCTTCAGCCATGTCGTGAATATTTTTTTATAATTTTGAAGTATGCTAAGTGCTTTTGCTATAGGCTCTTTATTTTTAGTGGTGTAAGGGTGTTCATGGTTTCTTGTGTTCAACGGACACTTTTCTGTTTTTAAATTGATATGACCACTGTAGCAGTATAACTAAGAAACCTATGCACTGTTTATTGTTCATCTTCATATGGTTTTTTTATCAAATGGTATGTAAGTTAATGCATCTTCTTCTTCTATGGCTCTCCGGTCCGTATTCGGTCCATGGCCTCCTCAATTCTCCTCTTCCATTCGGTCCTCTGTTAGGTCCGTCTGTCCAAGGCTTTGATCGAGTTTTCGAAACATCTTCCTTTTTACGGTGCAAGGTTGTTAGCCTTGCGACCAACCCCCAACCTGGAGGACCAGGGTACCTGTCTTAGTCTGACCTCTCCCCCTCGACCAATCTGGCTAGGGGAGGCCCTACCAGTAGCTATTGGGGTCACTGAGGTACTCAAGCCCCACCACCACGACACGGTGCAGGTACCATTTAGTGGGGAGTTAATGCATAGTGTTGTGTATTGTCAAGTACCATTTAATCACTCTAACCATGAACTGAAACAGTGCAATGAGCTCCAACCATGTCATATCACTGTGCAGGTCAGTTTATTTCAGAAATGATCTCAGTCTCATCATTTCTTGATTGGACCAATGAACCATCTTTAAACAGTAACAGGATGTTTGAAACAACAGTATTCAAAGAGCTAAGCTTTCACATTCCATTTTAATATATCTTACGCAAGTTCTTATGAACCAAATAGTTGACTTATTGCAATACTGCCACCTTCATGAAGATACAGAATTTTGTCTTCTTCAAATATATGTAGCATTTGCCAGATCATTAAATTACTCCAATCCTAGATGATTCCTCTTGTTATCAGTACTTGTATTTTATAATTATTTCTGAAGTTTAGACTTTATATCGTATTCTTCAATCCTACAGAATGTTCCTTCTTTTGTCCATCCATAATACTCTAACTTCTGTGTATACTTTACAATGTTAACAATAAAAGGTACATCTTCCTAAAAGAAATTTGAGATATTATTTGAGTTGACCTTTGTTGCGATAGACACGTGCTATAAGATCCATTGCAGACTAATAATATACTGGGTGTTTAGTATTGCTTAATGAACTTCTGATTTTATTTGGCATCAGTGATTTATTAAAATTATGTTTAGTTGAAATGAGTACTGAACTCACAGTGAGGCAGGAGGTTAGAATTATAGCTTGTTATGGGATTTAAACCAAGTATCTAGAACATGCGAGGTCAAATATGTAGAGAGCATAGTGTGTAATTAAAATTTGTAATGTATTTTGCTTTGTTAAATCATATTTTGTGTTATGAAAAGTACTGTCTTATATTGAAGTATCAAAATATCTTTAACTACTGCCTTACACGACACGTTTCTGATATACTACGTGTAAATGACATATTTAAAGTTAACTTGAATTGTTTCTTACTGAATAACCTCCTTAGGGAGGTTAGGTGTTTGATGTGAAACTGCCATTGTATAATTGTTACTGTATTTTGTAGGCAATGGGAGTGGAGGGACAAGCGTTCTCTCCAGACCAATGCAACGTAAATTGGTATCATTGATCAACTGCCAACTGATGGAGGAGGAGGGGCGGTCCCGTGCAATGCGAGCAGCACGATCACTTGGGGAGCGAACTGTGACAGAACTCATTCTTCAGCATCAGAATCCACAGCAACTCTCAGCGAACCTTTGGGCTGCAGTTCGTGCCAGAGGTTGCCAGTTTCTAGGACCAGGTAGTGTTATGTATCTTTTATAGGTTGGATTAGTTTCTTGTTCTTTTGTTGTTCTGGGCTTACATTTAATTGCATAGTAGAATTAAAGCCTCTGATGGGACATGGGCATCCGTTCTCTAATGCATGCAGTAATATTTTTTTGGCCATACTAATTCCAGTCACCTGCCAGTCAGTTCATCCCAGCTTCAAAGACTGTTGTTGTTGATGTGAAAAATAAATTCATTCATTTATAGGTTTTACTTTGGCAATGGATACATCTATTCCACCTCTGTACATTTCTCTCAAGCGCTGTCCTTATCTTTTGTTTCTCATTTTCTGTTCCTTTCCCCTCCCCTTTCTTCTTCTTTTTATTTTTCCTTCTGTTCCTCGTGGCCTTCAGCTTCCATGAAGGTTTCTCACTGTACGAGACTTTTCACTCTTTCTTCACCTCGGAAAGAGATTGCCACTTTAGCCCTTTAAAAGATGAAGCTCATTTAAATAATATTTAAAAATGTAGTTCTAACCTTAGTGAATATATAATGCATTTTCATTGCAAAAATCAGTTAGGTTATTCTCTTTAAGGAAGTTATCACTGTTTATTATGAGAAGCATAGAAAACCCATAAATACATACTTCTTGATATAAATGCGAGTACAGAATACAGCATTGTTCTTGCTCAAGACTTAAAAAAGCAGTGAACAGTGTACGTACACATTAAAGCTAGAAGAAATATTTCACAATACAGTAAACTCCTGAGTATCCAGGATAATGAAAGGGGGAAGACGCATGAATAATAAAAAAACGTGGGTGATCCAGAATATTTTCTTTGATGCATTCACAGAACTACATATTTTTTTAATGCAAACTGACATTATTTTGAGAAATAGTTTGTAATGATGGTTAGTAGACAGGTTATATAGCCAGTTTTTCTGGATACAAAATGTTATCTCCGAATGATGTATTATATTTAGTGATTTTTGGTTCATTCATTGAAATAACCAAGTTTAAGTCGCAAGTTGTCTTCTTTGCAACATTTTAAGTAAATAAATATCTTCCTTTTGCATATATTTAAGTACCTGACTGCTCCTTACATGTCTGAGTGAAAGATAATCTCATCCATCGTCTTCATTTTCTTTCTTTCTCATAATACTTTGAATAATAGTAATGATGATGATGATGATAATAATAATAATAATAATAATAAGAATAATAAGTACTGCTGAAAATGTAGCTGCAACCTCTTGTGTGTATTTGTTCTTCTTAAAAGAAGAAAGATGTGGACAGGACAGAACTAAGATACCTGTTAACAGTGAAAATGTATAAAACGTATATTATTAAAAGGAAAGAAAAATAACACAACTTGCCAATTGCTATCACCGTAAAGTTATAGATAAAAAATGCAACTTGAAAGAACAACATTAATTATAACATGGACAATTGTCAGTGTTCTTTACTAATTTTGGGGCGCTGATTTCAAATATGACCTTGTAAAACACCTAACACGTAAGATTTTTTTGATACGATAACTTTTACTTTTTCTTGTTTCCGTATGAAGTACAAAGTTTAGCCTACTACTAATGTCATTTTTATGGGTTTATTTACAAAGCTGCTGGTAGTTTTCTTCCTTTCGCTTTCCAAGGAAACCTTTCACCACAGATACAAAAGATTTCCATGCTGCGAGTTCTTTAGCAGAGAGTCTGGCTTCAAAATTTCCATCGTCCAACAGTTATCTGATCTGAGGCCTGACAAAAATTCCTTCCTTCAACATGGCATCTCTAAGATTCAGAAAAATTCCCCTCAGATATTTGAATCTTTCTCCTTCCTTGTCCATTTCTTTAACAAAATTTTTGATAAGTCCTAGTTTAATATGAAGTGGTGGTAAGAGAACATTTTGTGGGTCAACCAAAGGCTTGAACTTGATATTACTTTTTCCCGGAATTAATTCATTTCTTCCTGGCCAGTCTTTTGTTTCACAGTGCCTCTCTGTTGCTCTACTGTCCCACATTCAGAGGAAACAGCAGTATTTAGTGAATCCCCCTTGGAGACTGAGTAACAACGCTATGACCTTAAAATCACCGCATAGCTGCCACTTGTGTTCCTCGTACTTCACACTTTTGATGATTCTTTCAATATTTTCATAATATTGTTTTAGGCCCACAGAATATGCTACTGGAACTGAAGCTTTTTCATTCCCATTGTGTAACAGCACGGCCCTCAAGCTGAACTTTGACGAATCTATAAGTAGTCGCGTTTCTTTTTGGATCATAAATGACTCCTATTTCTATCATTAGGCCATTAATGTCATTACAATGACATTTGCTTAAACGTCAAAACTCACACTTAAAGTGAGGTTATGGGAGACTGCCAGTGTAGCCAACCTGCAAAAAAAATCTCTATGGAATCAAGAAATTCACTCATTTGGTAAACGTTAAGGCAAAATAACACAAAAATGGTATGTGATGGAAAATTTCAAGGCCATATTTGAATTTTGCGCAAAAAATACAATGTGAAATATTGTTGACCAGTTTTTATAGTCTTGGGTTGTGGTTTTGTGGTTTATGATGCTATGTAGTCTTGTGGCTTCTCTCAACTTTCCAGAATGTGATAACTATAAAACTACATTGTCATGACCTAGAAGACTACAGTCCAAATTGTAACTGCCATGAAAACCTCAGCTCTAATCTTTGCAGTTTTCATTGTATGTGAGGAGTAACAAAATGTACTCTGTGTTTTTAAAATGTATTGATGTACTGTATTTTGGCAGCAATGCAAGAGGAGGTCCTGAAGTTGGTTTTGCTGGCTTTGGAAGATGGCACTGC
This sequence comes from Zootermopsis nevadensis, assembly GCF_977971745.1. Taxonomy (NCBI): domain Eukaryota; kingdom Metazoa; phylum Arthropoda; class Insecta; order Blattodea; family Termopsidae; genus Zootermopsis; species Zootermopsis nevadensis. The sequence continues at coordinate 15,369,425 of NW_028259143.1, forward strand.
TCTGTCTCGGAAAGTTTTGGTCATGTTTGTAGTCCAGAGATTGGAACCACATTTTCCACAAGCCTCTAAGACCAGCATTGGTCATGTGGTTCAACTTCTGTATAGAGCATCATGTTTTAAGGTAGGACATAATATTTTGTAAGAGTAATGCATATATTCAAAGTCACAGCAACATAGAAATACGGACACTCTTGAAATGAAATATCTGTGTCGTCAGGTATTTCCATTCAATATTTATATAAAATCAGATAAGGTAATGGCTACATGAACATTGAAAATTTGTGGAAAAAAAGGAATGTAAAATAATTGTTTTAGTAAGGAGAATGCAGTGGACAGAAATAAATATATATTTCTGAGGTAATAATTTATTAACCAAATAACAAGCTGCTTAGCTCAATCAGTGTAGTGACTTGACTAGAGGCTGGACAATCAGGGTTTCATCCCCGACATGGACAGAGGATTTTCTTCTATCCTCTGTGTCTAGACTGGTTCTGGGTTCCACCATTTTTCTGTATAAAGGGTATTGGGGCTAAGGGTGGCTTGGGTGTGGTGCTGACCGCTAACTCCATCCAGTGCCAAGGTTGAGAATGAGTAGGAGCTATGTCTTCTCTTCCCCTGAGCACCTACATGGCATGGAGTGGGATAGCGTTCCCCATTAATGGTCCATGCATGGTGTTTGTACATTGCTGACAAGAAATATACAAAACTTTTGTGTTTGATATTTTGCATTTGTTACAAAGGAAAAACCACTGTAAAATTTGAAAGAACATCATATTTTAAGATTGTAGAGGTAGCAAATTTATATTAAAAGTTGGAAGGAATAGCTGAAATTTGAAAGTCAGGAACAAGAAAGAAAACTTATTTACATGAGGTGATATTTTGAATTAATTGCATGTTATGTAAGATACTTATCCGTACTGCATACTTCCTCAGGTAGACATTTATCAATTGAAGATTGAGGTAAGGTGGGCCCAGTGGTAGTGAAAATAGTTCTGGATGTTCAGGTTTTATAAAAGCAGACGGTTTATTGAAAAAGTGTCAATCACTTGTGGACAGAAGTCCTTGTAGCTTGAAATTTCTGTTTGTAAGGTTGTTGGTTTATGAGCCGGGATAGCTCAGTCAGTATAGTGACTAGCTACGGGCTGGATGACTGGGGTTCGATCCCCGATGGGGGCAGAGGATTTTTTCTCTAGCCTCTGCGTCCAGACCGGCTCTGGGCCCACCCAGCCTCCTCTACAGTGGGTACCGGGGTCCTTTCCCGGGGGTAAAGCCGGCCGGGGCGTGATGCTGACCACTCACCCCCATCTAGTGCCGAGGTCAAGGAAGAGAGGAGCTGTACCTCCACTCACCCCAAACGCCTTTACGGCACGTAGCGGGACAAACTTTACTTAAGGTTGTTGGTTTGTTAAAAATAGCTTGTTTTAATAGGTTATTGTAGCTGGTTGATTGTTTACCGCCTTCCATTGTCAGGCACACTCTCATGGTGTGATACCACAGAGCATCATTGTATAACCAGCAATTGTGTCAAACAAGGATTCCTGTTGAAAAAGACTGAAAATTCTAAAAGTTTGAGAATATCTGTAGTGTTGTAGAGTAGTGGAGTTGGATTTCCGGTTTCTGGCCCCTCAGCGTTTCTGTTGAGCATTGATTTATTGTTTTCTTAATAAATTATAGGTTTCGAAGAGAGAAGGCGATTCATCATTAATGCAACTGAAAGAGGAATTTCGTACTTACGAAGCTTTGCGACGGGAGCATGATGCACAGATCGTTCAGATTGCAACTGAGGCAGGGCTTCGCATTGCTCCAGACCAGTGGTCAGCTTTATTGTATGGTGACATGGCTCATAAGTCACATATGCAAAGCATTATTGACAAACTACAGAGTCCACAATCTTTTGCTCAGTCAGTACAGGAACTAGTGATTGCTTTGCAAAGAACAGGAGACCCTGGTAATTTATCAGTAATCAGATTGCATCTGGAACTTCTGGCTGCAGTTGATCCAAGTCCAGGTATGCAGAAAGTGGATTTTATAATTGATCATTATTCTTCATGTCTATTTTTGTCAGTTGCACTTTTTGATGGTATTGCCCAGGTAGAATGGAAGCAAAAGAATTATAAAAACAACTTTGTTAAATAATGGCAATCTAAAAAAAATTTCAGACAGAAACTCATTCAAGTTAATATAGGCTAAACAATAGACAGCATGGCTTTTTTAATAAAAGTCACAAATCCTGCTTTCCTGTTGTTAGATCTTCTGTCTGCTATTTGCAAAGGTCAAAGATCATATTTGCATGATACACATAGTAGCTTCTGATAATTAGTGCTATCTCTAAGATAGATATCATAAATTTAAAATCTATAGGTAAGAGCAAATGCTCCAGAATTGTCTGTTTTACCTCTACAAGAATTGTTACCTGGACTCTGTTAAGTATTGTTCCCATCTCAAAATGTTGGGATGGCCACCATTAGCAGAATGTTCATGCCAAAATTTATAAAATGTGGTAAACCAAACTGACCAACATGTTATCTGTGTGCATGCCCCCTTTTCAACTTTTGAATCAATTAACTGATTTTCGCAAATTTTGGTATGAGTGTTACTGTGCCACTGGAGGCCACTCTAACGTCACGCACTTCTAATTTTCTAGTCGGCAGTAACAAAATGGTGATGCATGGGTCTGTAAGGTTGGCACAGTACATCTCAACTTAATATTGGTTATTGGTGTGATGTCTGATGATAAATCTTGAAAAACTTTTCATAGGGGATTTGTGTGGGGGGGATATTTTAACAATAACAAATGGACCATTCGAGCTGCACATTGAATTTTGATATGGAGATAGATTATAAACGTGCTTACAAATTATGTGTGAAGTATTCTTCATATGCTAACAATAAATGTCTGTAGGATTTGAGGTTTTCACGGTGGTGAGTCTGAAGACGGCTGTCTTCTGGGTTGTTGTGCTGTGTAGTCTGGTAGAAGTTTACCAATGTTTCAGAGGTCCTTTCTGCCTCCATCGTCAGGTTGGTAAACTTCTACCAGACTACACAATGCAAAAACCCAGAAGACGGTCATCTTCGACAAATGTGAAGATAGTGTGTGAGGTCACATTTTGTCGTTGCTTTTTGCCAACTTTGTATTTTGAGTTTTTAAATTTTTCCATTTGTATTCATTTCTGCAAACCACAGATTATTTGTATGTATCTGCAGTTTTTAGTGTATGTTCACACAGGAAAAGTCTTGTGTTTCTGGAGCAGAAATGTAGTCTCTCCTGAAAACAGTTTTCTCATTTCCACGTTCACAAGACCTAGACCTAATCCTGAGCCAGTTGGATCCAGTCCAGATTCTTATGGCCTTTTTCTGTTAAATTTTTGTTAATATTTTCTTACCATCTGTGCCTCATAATTTTTCCAAGTGGTCTGTTCCTTTCAGTTTTCCAAGTAAGTTCTTTGTATGTGCTTAGACTTTGATGAGTGTCAGTAGTGATAACATTTTTTTGTAATCCCATTATCTCATTAGGTCTTCACCTTGTATACTGCAATTTTGCCAGTCATGGTGCTTTTCAGTTGTCAAGAGATTAATCTATTTTTTTAGTTCTATAAATAGTCAAGTTTTATTTTATTATTCTAATTTTATAATCATGAAGCTTAATGTTTATATCTTTAGAATCCAGTCCACCGGCATGGTATGAATGTTGTGGAGTTCTTGAGGCTGTAAGAATTGTGGTCACAGGACTTGTAGACTACATCCAACATCATGGTAGTCGCAAATTACAAGAACCTGGGTATTCGCACAATGCCAAGTACAAGATCAGTATGTGTCGAGATCTTACAATCAAGGGGAACTGTCCGCGTGGGACCAATTGCACCTTTGCACACTCTGAAGAAGAGCTGGAGAAGTAGGTGCTAAAGTTCTCATCCATCAGTTACTTATCAGATAGTCCTTATAGTGAATATGACTTATGAATGCAATAATTGTGAAATTTTAACTTAAATGTAGTTATCTTAAGATTGGGGTTCGCAGTGGCTGCGCGGTAAATATGTTATCTTCATTACTTGAGGGTTGTAGAATTAGGGAGCTGAATGTCTTTATAATTATTGCATCTGCTTCAGGTATAGAGCAAAAAACAAGAAGGCAAATACAAGAAATAGCACCGGAGTGAACAAGAGTCAGGAAATGGGGAACAAAGAAGGACAGTGTGGCGAATTTCACAACAATGACAAGGTCTTTGTTCAGACTGATGATATGTTGTATTCCACCACTACTCCAACTATCACACCATCTGCATTTGAGAATTCTGTGTTAAAAGAAGGTATGTAGCTGATGATGCAAAGTTTACTGAAAAGTAAATTATACAGTTATATGCTGCCTGCTGCAAGTAACAGCGGTAGCAAAGTTACCTGGTGATATCTTTCTTGTGTGTAGGATATCTGACATCTAGCCCATCATTGCAAGTTCCTCCACCGGTACCAACAGCCATCCCTCAACCAGGGCTGGAATATAGGTCTTACACTACTCCGTACCCTTCTGCAGATGGGTGTCAGTCAGCATCCGTATATCAGCCTTCTCAGCAGCAGATGTTTGCTCCTACACCTGGGACATTTACTCCAGACATCTACAGGTGCGTTGTGTTATTGGCACGACATATAAGGAAACATAGGCATATTGTATCTTCATGTTCACTCCTTTCCAATTTCAGTGAAAGATCATGTAAACATTATGTCATAGTGGTCTATGCTACATTTGTACTTCTTCCTTTTCTATTATGAGTAATACAACATGGTTGCTATGCAAATATCTGAGGTGGGTGTGGTGTTAATGCTACTTTATGTAGGATCCTGAAATTTTGTTTAGTAACATTGTAATCCTGGGGTCTCGGGTTCGATTTCCGGCGGTGCCCGAATTTATAATTTGTGTTGGGCAAGGCCGCGGTCTAGGCAACACGGAGTTTTCCTCCGGGTGCTTCCCTGGTTTCTCCGTGGCATCCCAACAATTACTCCATTCACACACAGAAGAAGGCAATGGCAAACCACTTCTGGATCATCTGCAGGTCCCAGTCCGAGAAAAGGATGGAAGGATCCTGTTCATATGGACCTGTCGTCAGACAGAACACTCAATAAAAATAAAACATATGTGATTTGTTTTGTAGAATATAAAACGAACCCGTCTTCCTCCTTGGCCTTCTCTGTTTTGTTATTCTGTCTTCCATTCTTCTTGAGGTCTAATGCCATGTAAATTACAGATCTCATAAATTAAATTTTGATGCTGTTATATATTTTCATATCCATTTGTATTCTCGCAGACTTCACATCTGTGTGCCAACACAGATCTTGCAAGAGTTTTGTAAAATAAGTTTAATTCTATTGTATTTTGTACTCGTGAAGATCCGTTATTTTATTACTGTAGGTACAGGCCGCAATTTTCATTTATTTATATCAGTAGAGATGTGAAATAAAACCTGTTCCAATACAACATGTTGTCTTTGAAACAGTGCTGCACCACACAACATGCTTCTCAGTTCTGGTGGACAAACTTATGCAACATCATCTCAGCCAGATTATGGTTCACCCGTGTCACCAGCAGAGCACCGACCAGTTGAAATTGCTCACAGTGGAAATACATGGGAACAGAACAGTCCAAGCAGTCAGCAGAATTGGCGTCATTCACAGGTTGCTGGAACTTCTGCAACTAAGGTTTGTTGCCCCACGTCTGCTGCCTCCTTGAAATCTCCTCATTGTGCTGGCTCAGTTTCTATCTCATTCCATCCTGATTAGCTCATTTCTTCAGACTTCCCTTCCTGTCACTTTATACAGAGTGAGTCAGAAGTGTGTTTACAAACTTCGTGTGTGTGTTCCGGGATCAAAAATAAGAAAAAAATGTTCCTATGAACATGGGGTCTCAAATGTTTCATTTTTGAAATAATAGCCAAAAATAATTTTCAATGTATGCCTTTATTGCCAAGTATAAAGAAAGGGATGTTTCTCTGTAACAGATGCTCAAAGGTTGCTCCTCCATTCTCCGCACATGCCCGAGCACGACGTACACAAGACTGACGGATTCGTTCGTACACACCAGGGTTTCCTCGAATCATCTGGCATGCATTCTGAACATGTTCCCATAGGTCATTATTGTTTATGGGTGTTGCATACACGACGGACTTCAAGTGACCCAACAGATAAAAGTCCAATGGAGTCAGGTCCGGTGACCTCGGTGGCCATGCTACTGGGCCACCACGCCCAAACCATCGCTGAGGGTACTCTTCATTGAGATGATATCTGATGCGATGGGAGAAGTGTGCTGGGGCTCCGTCGTGCATAAACCAAATTTGTCTTCTTGTAGTCAGTGGTACATCTTTAAGGAGACATGGCAAGTGTCTTCTTAAGAATCACCGATACGAAGGTCCTCTTAGACGCTATGGAAGCGTGTGTGCACCGAAAAGCTTGTCACCAACAATTCCGGCCCAAATGTTAATTGAAAATCTTTGCTGGAAGCTGGATTCACTTTGATATAAAGCCAATTCATTGAAACTTATTTTTGGCTATTATTTCAAAAATGAAACACTTGTGACCCAATGTTAATAGGAACATTTTTTCTTATTTTTGATCCTGAAACATGCACACAAAGTTTGTAAACATACTTCTGACTCACTCTGTATAATCCCTCTGATTTCTAGCATCATCACTTCAGCCCTGAAGATGGAGACAGTACATTTCTGTGAAATTTAGCATCTATTAACCAATTCAGATGGTGCCACAACTCAGAAGAACATTATCATAACCACTGTGAAAACCTCAGATCTCACGATTTGAGGATTGTTGGTAGAAAAATTATGACCACAGGATTAATGTAATAATGCAGCTTTTATTGTCAAATTGTCTTCACCTTCACTTTTAATTTTAATCGTGAATTGTTTCCAAGTTCAGGATATAAAGAGAAACTTTTGAATTTTATTTCTTTCTGTTAACAGTTCACTTTGTTTAAAGCAGAGTCCAATGATCAACGGTATTTCTTCTAGGTAAAGGAGAAAGTGGTCAGAGGAGTACAAATGAATGACATTACAAGAAAGTACAGAATGTCTGGGCTAACTGGCATTCCTTAAGGACAGGCGAAAGATTTAAAAGAATATGATAAAAATGAAATTGAGCTGCAGAGGGAAACAGTGTGGACTGCGGGTTACAAAAAAGTCCCTGAGGAGTTCATAGAAATGAGAACAGAGTCAGTGGTGTCTGATTGAGCAAAATTTGCTAATTCATTTAAAGAAAAATGAAGTTTTGGCTCTGTGAAATGTGAGCTGGTTGGATAGAGAGGGAATAAGCATTTACAGATTGTATTGTGCAAGGGAAGTACAGAGTTACAGGCCTAAAGTGAAACAAACTGTGATTAGACTTCAGCCATTAGACTTAATTACAGTGCATGGCCACCCCTTGTGAGTGAAGACTCTCATGAATTCTAAATAACGAGTATATATAAAACTGAAATTATCAGTGTTCTCAGTTGTGATGTCATTTTGACATTTAGTTAGGTGCCAGTGTTTCAGAGAAATATACTGTCTCTATCTTCAGGGCTTCAGCCAGTAGATTTTTCCAGAACTTTGGTATCTGCCTACAAGTGCACATGGAGAATAACAAAGTCAATGTCTTCACCTCCACAAGTTCCTCACATCTCACATGAGAGAAATCAGTTAATGAACTCTAGAGGATGGCAATATTCTTGAGAACAGCACTCTGATTGCTGAGATATCAGCTTCTTGTAGTCACGGATATGAAGGTGGCTGTCTTCTGGGGTCTTGTGCTGTGTAGTCTGGCAGAAATTAACCGACATTTTACAGTTGCTTGCTGCTTCCATCGTCAGGTCACCAGAGCACTATGGTGACATTTCTTTACAACAAATATATTTTAATTCATCACATGTCCTAGTTTACACTTAAAATTATTCATTGTCAGGACTGTTTCCATCGTCTTTTCTTTAAAACCACGACGTTTCAGAGGCTGGTTCTGTCTCCATCGTCAGGTGAGAGGTACCTACTCTGTTGGGGTCCCTTAGATAGAGCTAGTCAGACTAGCTCTGACTAAGTGGCATTGTGGCTGGTATGTTGCTCCCAAATGTTGATGACTCCTAAGACTATATTGAATTCTAACACAGAAGACCACAATCAACATATATTTTGTTACCATAGTGCTTCCATTTCACTGCACAAAAGTTCTTATAACCGTTCAAAATCTCAAGAAAAGAAGACTTCTTTACAGTTATCTGTCAATAGATGGATTGTTAGAATGGTTTGTTGTAGTGAGAATCATTTGAGACTACACTTTCAATAAATGAGTGCAATTTAATTAAATGTTAATGTTTTATAGAGGAGGTCTTTCACAACACTTTGTTTACATACATTACTCTTTAAATTTTTGGGGCGGTCGCAACACTATCTATATGTAGTTCACTTAAAATCTTGAGGTCACGTACATCATTTCCTCTGTTAACAGAAATTTTGTTGCAAATTAAATTGTGTAGTGGTTTGAATGGTCTGGTTTTACTCGTGTTACAGAGGGTAGCACCGAAGAGCTTAGCAGCATTGCAGCAAAGGAAGCAGGAGATTATCTCTCAGCTGGAAAAGGTTGTTGGGAAGTCGGCTGCATCAGCCATCTCCAGCTCAGCAAGTTCACAGGCCAGAGCTGTATGTACAATGTTTAAAGAAGTGAAAGTAATAGGTAGACGTTTTAAGGTGAACAGGTACACAGGAATATGTTTGTAGTTACTTATCCATGGTAGGCTTAATCATAATCCTACGTAACAGTTTAAAAATATATTGTATAGCTTTTATTAGAACTGTGAACCTAAATACTAGGGTTAAAGTGTGAAATATCTCCCAAATATTTTTGTAGTTTTCATGTGTTTTCTGCTTGTTGATGTATTGTCTAGTAATCATAGCGACAAATTGTACTGAACTAAAGTGCACATAGTGTGTACTTTGGCTCCATACTGCACAGTCTCCAGCAGCTGTTCAGTACAAACCCCATACAAAATAGGATTTGATACTTTCGCGGCGAGTACGATCAATAAAATCTTCTCGGGCAATCAGCCGCGTCAATTGGTTACCATAGTAAGCCGACGTTTCAGGAACTAACTCTGTCCCCATCTTCAGGGTTCTGATGTGATTTTATCCTTGGACTTCTGACGATCCAGTCACATCTGAACCCTGAAGATGGGGACAGAGTTAGTTCCCGAAACGTCGGTTTACTACGGTAACCAATTGACGCGGCTGATTGCCAGAGAAGATTTTATTGCTCATACAAAATGCTACAAGGAACAGCCTTTGAGCAGAATGCTATGTGTATGATGCAATCCTTTTATTGAGAAAGCCTGTGTGTGTGATTTGTGTGGTGGGTGACCAGATGTGACTGCTGAGACTGTTGGAACAGATTCATGAAGTTTTTGTTCCTAGTCCATAGAGGTCAGCACATTGTGCAAGTACTGAGCTTCAGCTTTATGAGATAGCATTTTAAACCTTAGACGTTGAGGCTGGTGCAGGCAGTGGCATCAGGTTTGTTCTGAAGTGCTCGAGTATATAAAATAGGACAGTAACTTCTTTTGCGGTGTAGCTGTGTTTCACGTTGGTGGAAAGGTTCGCTGGTGCAGTGTGAGCAGTACAGTCCCACAAACAGGAAACAATTGCACAGACCATTTCTTTACAGGTGACCATTATGGGAATTTCATACCTGGATATGTTACAGAACTTCCCTGTCCCAGAACTCGGTACCAATATAGACAGCAACACAGTGTTCCAGAACATTTGCACACCTCCACATTTCCCCCTAGACATTCACTGTTTCTTTCATGAAGGGTGCCTGCCATCTGTATGCCTGAAGATTCAGATTATGTGAGTCGCAGCATTTTGACAGGCTGGACTACTGTTGGGACATCTGTCATGATACATAAAGAGCATGCATGGGGCATCGTAAAAATGAATATGAGGATTTGCTGTCAATTGATACATGTTTCACAATAATTCCTTCAATAAAATTGTAACTGTAAATTTCTTTAGTTGCTGAGTAAGTTTATAATAAAGTGTATAGTAAAATGATCTGCCCTTCATGTTGCATATGATAGTGTTAACCCAGTGGTAAGTTTGTTTTTCTTTCCCACTTTAACCTTTAACTTACAAGAAACTCATATGCTGGGCTTTTAAATTCTAACACTCCATCCTATGAGAGGCAAAATTTCTTTTACATTCCTATTTGGTGAGGTCTTTTGTGGCTTCGTAGCCTACCAGCACTCTTCGATACATCACAGTTTGTATTCTCATTTAAAATTCCTTGTGTTTTACTTGCACTCTGTTTTGTATCCTCACAGAACAGGTGCGATATTTTATTCTGCAGGAATGAATTGGTCAGTGATTGCTGAAATTAACCTTGTGCCAAATAATGTTCTTCTTTATGGCAGCTGGTTTGCCAATGAGTTGATGTAAACTCTCAGCATTTTCAATCATATTTTGCATGAGAGCAAGTTGGAAATTCCTGTGTATTATTTTGGCACGACAAAGAAGCTGTTCACAGTAGCCTTGTCTAACAGGTGGAAAAATGTCCATGTCCACTGTTGGTCATTCTGACACTTTTGTCAGCCTCTCCCATATATTGGTTATATTCCTGAAAGGTTTTTGTATTCAAAGTATGTATTTCCATGTATGTAATAAAAGTTACAACTTTTTGGGCAACCATACAAAACATTGAACCAGTAAATCACATATCTCAACTACAAAACAAATTGAATTTTGATGACTGAAACCAGACTGCTGAATTTCCAATGTTTCCAGTTGCTTCACAAGAACGTCGGTCTTGCTGTTTATCAGACGCACAGCGTACTATATCCATCCATATTTGTAATTTTTTCCTGTAAGATATGCAGGTTTCATATCAACAGTTTACTTATTATTTCTGTGTCAGACACGTCATCCTGTATGTTTTGTTAATCTTTTAGTACTGTAACATTGACTGTGGTGTCTTAATATGTCTTAATGGTAATTAATGTACATAATTTTTTCATACAGACTTCAGTGTTCCCATCTACAGACAATCTGGCAAACACTGCAACCTATTCCATTTGGACATCGGGAGGAATTCTCCATGCAGGACGAGGAGGAAGTTCTCAGCTGAGTCACATTACAACCACAGGGCATCCATCAACTTTATACAGGTCTGAGATTATTGTCGACTTTTATTATTTTTTTTTATCAGAAGTTCAGTCCGTAAAGATATCTAATGGTGGTAAACAGTACACTGTGAACTACAGAATATGGATAGTGAAGAAGAAAACCAAGTGTTATTTATAGACCTGCAGAACATTAATTCAGTAAGAATTTGTAGCTCCTACTCATTCTTAACCTTGGCACTAGATGTGGGTGAGTGGTCAGCGTCCCCAGGAAAGGACCCTGGTACCCATTGGTTAGGAGGCTGCTAGTCTATTTCCTTTATACTTTTAATGACTTAAGTTATTTTAAATTATTTCTCCATACTTACTGTTTTTCATAATATGTTTTAAAACAATTATTGGACATCATTAATTTGTTAACATTGTTGTGTTAACTTACTGAAGCTGCAAATTGAATTTGTTTATGCTTATGTTTATGTTTAATTGAAGCGGAACTTTCTGAGCGTTTGATCTAATGCCCTGTCATGTCTTTATGATCTTCGATGTTATCTGTGAATCTTAGCAACAGCAAAAATTGTTTATCTTAATCAGCTGTATTAATGTGTGTACATTATTCTGTCACATTTCTCTCCTGATGTTTTGTTGTAAAATATCTTAACCAAATATAATGTTGCTAAGTGTTTCGAGAAATGAAGCGTGTTTAACACATCCCCCAATTTTGGCCAATCAGAGTGCTTGTAGGTGGACTCAGCAGGCCTCAGCCACATAGCGACCCCTTTTATGAGCATTTGTAGCTCAGATGGCTTGCTTTTCACTGCGTGATGTGCATTGTTTGTGGAAACAGCAAACATGTAGTTCCTATATTTGATTAGCTATAACTATTAAGTATCAATTAATTATGGTTTTCATGTAACCACCAAGGAACCACAGTATTTTAACTAAAGGGGGTGCAGAAAGACAAAACCAGATATTAAATTACAGTTAGGTAATTAAATATGGAACATTAAACTTTTTAGTTTTTCTAAAGAAGCTGTCAGTAGGTCAGACTGTAGAGCATTAAATGAGAAACAGATTGAAACAGGAGTAGTCGTGGCCTAATTTAAAGAACTGTCCCAGCATTTACCTAGAGAGACTGGATAACCATGAAAATTTCAGGATAGTTGGTCTTTGGGTTGAGATTTGAACCCAGGACCTGCCGAATATGAATCAAGAGTGATTTGACTTACTATACTTCTAAGACAAACATTGCAGAACCAGGTACTTCTTTAAAGGGTTAAAACGTAATGGTAAGTGATGAGTTTAAACTTAGTATAAATCAAATAATTCATTATTAAATAGCCAAGGTCAGTTGTAACACTTAAAATATAGGGCAGTGAATATGTTTTCTCTCACAACACGAGAAAAACTTAGGTTTAGGGTGCGAAGAGGGTGCTAAGGAGAATATTTCAAACTAAGAGGGATGAAGTAAGAAGAAGGAGGAAATTGTGTAATTATGAGCTCCATAATTTGTGGCCTTCTCAAATAATACTAAGTAAAGCCTTCCCACTATGCACCATGTAGGTCATTGGGGTGACCTTGGCACTAGATGGGGGTGGGCAGTCAGCATTATACCCCGGCCGCTCTTTACCCTCAGGAAAGGACCCTGGTACCCATTCGATAGGAGGCTCTCAAATATTATTAGGATGATGAAATTTAGAATGGAATCAGTAACACATGAAGCATGCAAGGGAGCGATGACAAATGCATATAAAATTTTAGTCAGAAAAGTTAAGGGAACAGGCTGCTTGGGAGACGTGGGCATAGGTAGGTACATTTCTCTGGTAATATTAAAATGGTTGGGTGTGCACTGGATTTATCTGTCTGTGGGTAAGAACTAGTGGACCATTGTGTTTATGGTAATATAGTTTCAGGTTAAATAAGAGCCAGGTGATATCTTAACTCTCTTGACAGATTTAGCTTAACAATGAATTAGAGATGTTTTATTTCATATGTATGCTTTTGTTGGAGTTTTGATGTTAAGAGCTTTGTTATCCATGAATAGAAACTGGTGTATCACATAAACTAGTGTAGATCTTCCATTGTATTTCGTTTTACCAGGGAACTACTGTCGATCTGACTCAGACTTTTGACATTGCATTTTATATGCATTGACAAGAAACATATATCAATATAAAATTCATATCTACTAAATTCTCTTGATAAATAAGTGTTTTCTGTCTCAGTATTTATTTTGTTCTCTATGCAGATCTGACTCAGTATTGGCGGATGATGAGTTCATTCCTTTTGATCCACCAATTGTCAGCAAATATGGTCCAATATCACGAATGTCTAAAACTGTTTTAAGACCAAACAGTTCCGTTCAAGCGTCTGCTTCGTTTGGAGATGGGACAATATCCACTCCCATGGTGAGACGACCTGTGCCTGCAGCTAGTCCTGTTGCATCTTGGTACCTCAATGCCACTCAAGGTAAGATCCAGTAGAATAGTGGAAGGAATACTTTAATTTACACATCAAAGTTCCTTATGTTCATATCATTTCATCACTTAAGTAAAAAGTGACCATATTTTCCAGCTTTTTATCATCTGAAAGTTCTCCTTCCTTTCCAGTATAAGCCTTATGGCCTATTGTGGGCATTATTTAACACAATCCTTCCATCTTTTAAGGGGTCAGCTTAAACATTCTTTCCTTTTGGGTGGTATCCTAAGATCGTTTTTGGTATCCTGCTTGAAATCATTCTGTGTTCATGTTTTTTCCAATTTTTCTGGTACTGTGTTATAAAAGCTGTTATTATTGTAATGTTTAGTTGCTTTTCTACAATGTCCATAAGTTCTTCATTTCTTTTGTGATCAAAAAGTGTGTAATCCAAAGTTCTTCTTATGAAACACATTTCATCTAAAAGTTAAGTACAGTAATTTATCCATTTTTCGATTATACAGGGTGTGTATAAATTATCTTTACAACATTACTTGTGAATAAGCACTGTATAAAAAGGCATAGACACACTGTATGAGCGTCATCTGCGAGAGAAACTTTCAAAGTTTGTTTTGAACATTACATGCATTCAGTATGGGCACCATTTGTTACATGTATAGTGTCTAAACAATATTGAATCTCATCCGTGTACACTGTAGGATGTGAACTATTGCAATAGCATCTGCATTTCTGTTCTTCAAAACACTGATATTCGCCCCAGAGTTTGGTACACACAGTCTTACATCTTTTGACCCGTGTATCCGATTTTGTTTCGATAAACCACTCCATACATTGTGCCTACTCCTGCGGGTTCATGAAACTAACCTGATTCACAAAGACAGATGCAGTGCAATAGAAAACAACTGGCTGCTGTTATCCACCAGAAACTCCATGGAACATTGGAGTTTTGCTCATAGATGACACTCAAACAGTGTCTGTCTTTTCATAAAGGTTTTATTCATGACTAAAGGTATAAAGATAATTTATATACGCTCTGTATATGTTCTGAAAAATGTGTAAATGAAGAATTAATTATCTGTAAGAGCATTCAACACCCAGATGATAAAGAATTGTAGTTATTTGTTTGTGTAAAATGTTTATATAGTTGTATCTAATGTTATGTTAACATTAGATGATAAAGTTGCTTCAAATTGTGATAAATATATATTTGTTTTAATCTTGTCAGTCTAATCACAATAAAATTCCTATTAAATATTAAAATATTACCATAATTAACATTTAAATATTTAAAATATATTATATGATGTTCTCTATCGAAATGTTCGATTTTCATTAGATCATCATCTTTTTACACGACATGTTTCAGTTCTAAAAGAACCATCTTCAGGTGTATAAAATTATATAAACTTAAATATAATTTCTTAAATGCAACTTTTAGTCAGATGTTTATCAGATTTCAAATGATGTTTTTCTTCCAGATTTTATTGTATTTTAATATTGTATTATGGTAATATTTTAATATTTAATAGAAATTTTATTGTGATTAGACTGACAAGATTAAAACAAATTTATGTTAACATTGTAAGAAACCATAAATACCACGCCATCATCTGTGATTTTGTCTGTTGCTATCCGCATAACTGCATTAAAGTCAAGAATTAAAAGAATTTGAATGAAGAGCTGATACATATTCCACATTCATCCGCTTAAAACGAAAAACCTATAAATTGAAAAGTGAGCAGACTCTTATTTGCTTGAGAATTATGAAAAGTAACAGTCTTTTTAACATGTCCATTAAAGTTAAATATTTCCTTTGAAATCTGAATAAGCCATATGCAGTGCAATTAGGTTACAAAATACTGCTTGATAATTTTTTATTTTTTAAGTCAAACACAGCTTGTTACAATACAAAATATAACACGGTGTCAGGTCAAATGGTTCAGCATCTGCTGCCTCTGCTTGCTGTCACGGCATGACGTAGCTGCCTTCCACAATGTTGTTTTATATTTTATATTATGACGAGTTGTGTTTGACTTTAAAAATAAACATTTCACATAAAGATGTGTCACAAGTAAAGTATTTATTTCTTTGCATTTTATAACACATATTCATTAATCACTGAACAGGTGTTGAATTGTCAACAGGGTAAAAAAATCACTTCTCAAAATAACACAAAAGTTTCTCATCTGTGACATTCGCATAGTTACAGTGCCACGCTGCAGATCACATGACATACAGCAAACAAAACAAGCTAAATAGTGTCAAATGAATATCTTCAAACTTTCCTTTCTTGTACTAACCCTTTCAGTCTTCATAGTGAAGTAGTGAAATGTTTAAGTTGATGTTATCTTGTAAAGAATGCAGTGCATGAAATATATGGGGATTTATTTTTATTAATTTTATAATAATTCTTTCTCAAATATTATAAGTAATGAAAAATGAGTTTCGTAGGACATGTAGCTTGCATGGTAGAGATAAGAAGTGCATACAAAATGTTGGTTTAAAAACCTGAAAGGAAGATACCAATTAGGAGACCAAGTTATAGATGGTGGGATGTTTATTTCTCTGTTTATTCATTTATATTTTATTTAACGACGCTTTTTCAGTAGGTCAGTCTATAGTATTGAGGCAGGATGTTAAAAGTTAATCTCAAATAGGGTGTAAGGATGTAGACTGGAATCATCTGTTTCAGGATAGGGTTCAGTGGTGGACTGTTGTGAACACAGTTTTGAAATTTTTGTCCTGTTAAAGGTGGTTACTTTCTTACTGTTTACTTCTCAAGAAGAACTCTGCTCCATGGATTTAGTTAATTTCATGATAAGAAAATAAGGTGCATAAAAGGTGTTGATTGGCAGTGAATATGCAGGGTGAGCACAAAATAACTTCACTCTTTAAAATGATGCAGAAAACATGGTACGCATGCTTAGAGCTTATCATCTACACCAGTTGATGGAAAAACTCTCCTAGTTTTGTTTCAAATGACTCGGGTTATCTTCGTTGTCGCACTCCTCTGCCGGATGCCACTACTTTTAAAAATGGCTACCCCAAAACACAGGGTGTAGTGTGTTCTGCAGTTAAAGAATAAAGAGCCTTTGACAGCTTTGCAGCGTGCATTTCGCAAACTATTTCACTTGGGACCACCCATCCGAGTATCCATTTACACCTGGTACAATAAATTCGAGCGGAAGGGGTGCATTAGCAAAGGCAATAGTTCTGGTCGGCCCTTTGTTTGTGATGCGTCTATAGACTGTGTCGGACGTTCCTCCGATGCGCCGAACGAGTCGTGAGTTGCAGCTACCACAAACAAATGTCTCCAAAAACCATATAAACGTCGCGTGGTAGAGGCTCTGAAACCAGAAGATTTGGCCTTTCGATATGAATTATATGCGAGATCCTAGCCACGATTGACAATGACGACGACGACGACTTGCCTGCAATTTTAATTTTTAGTGACAAGGCGACTTTTCTCATCAACGGTTAAGTGAACCGGCGTAATGTCTGTGTATGGGGAACAGAAAATCTTCGTGTAATCGTTTTACAAGAGAGTGGTTCACCAAAAGTGAATTAGGTCTGTGCTATTTCAAAGTAGGGCTGAAGCACATTCTTGTTGAGAAAATGGCCGATGTTAACATCTGTACCATGCATAAATCTGCCAATCAAATTTCTCATAACTTATTTGTAACATTGCCCTTTCGATGATGTAAGAATAGAATATTTTTCCATTTCTCATGGCTGTTATCTCTTTTGCTTAGTGCTTTGAGAATGACGATTGCTCATCTTCTTCAGGTTACCCGGCTGCAATAGCAAGTGGCCGGCATATCATGGCCCCACCCTCTGCTGGTCTAGGTGATGGTTATATAACTATTGGTCATGGAATCTTGGACCCACCCCAGTTGTTTATGCAGAATAAACCTGCAGACTGTTCAACTAAAGAGTTGAGTATTTGCTGTTTTCAGGTGTTCTGTAAACAGTTTGTAACACTATAAGTTTTATTTGTTGGTCATACTCATTTTTGCCTTGGAACCAAGTGTCTTAGTTTGCTCATTTGTAAACATACGTACATATTTTTTTTTATTTATCTTGAACATTGATTTTATTATGCCTTCGTATTTACAATATTTCTTTTTTTTACGCTAGGCATAGGAGAAGATACTGTTTGAAGATTTCTGTCTTCTGGGTTGTTGCGCTGTGTAGTCTGGTCGATGTTTGCCAACGTTTCAGAGGTCATACTGCCTCCGTCATGAGGGCTATAAATTGCCCTGATGACGGCAGTATGACCTTACAAACGTTGGTAAACATCTACCAGACTACACAGCGCAACAACCCAGAAGACAGAAATCTTCATACTCACCGCTGTGAAAACCTCAAATCTTCCAAAGATACTGTTTCTGTGAAACATAAAATGACATGTTTTATATTATTATTATTAGAAACATTCAGAAACTGTTTAGTTCAGACGTGACAGCCATTGTTTCAAAAATAGTTTTCATATGAAAGAAATGTATGGCAATTCTTTTTCTTTTTTTTTTATGAATTTTTAGTATAGCAGAAGCACACTGTAGTTTCCAGCCTTATTTGCCATCTTTCCTGCCAGTTATTTTTCTTACTGTACTTATAGCATGTACATTTGTATTATATTAATCCATCATATTTTTAATTACTGCATTTAAATTAATAGGAAATTAATCTCTGTTCAACAAATTTTCATTCAATGGTTGACTTTCAAGTTCTGTATTCCTTTCAGGAAATAAGTGACTGTATGTCACAAAGTTATCCTGTTCATATAAAAAATTGTCGGTGTGAAACATTTTTAAAACCTTTTAATATTAACAGCATTTGTAAACATTAATTTTGGGTCCAAGTGACGTACCAAACTTCAAGTTGTGTAAATTTAACATAAACCATTTGAAATTTTAGTTCTGAATGGCATATAAACTGTAATCCAAATTAGGCAATATGAACCTTACTTATGTGTATTAAATAAGCTTAAGAAATAGGTGGAAGTATTAAATTTCACATAAAACCAGCCAAAGTGGAGTCTTTTCATGTGTGTAAATTGAAAATAGTATGTGGTGCATTTGTTCAAATGTTAAGTCACTGAATCAAATGTATGTATTTTTGAACAGTTCACTCATACCCATTCCTATTAATTAAAATTCTTAATGGATTTATAATTTATTTCAGTTTGCTAGTGTTGGCTGACACCCAAAAATTAGGCCTAAAGCAGCAACTACGTAATCTTGAAAAGCAGTTGAATGATTTGAAGGTAAGTTCAGTGTTAAATGTGGCAGAGTCAAAACCTCTGTGAATGTCTAAACATCTCTGAGATGATGCAATACTTTTATGAGTCTTCATGTCTGAGCTTTTGTGGATATGTAAGGAAAGCATGGTCAGAGATTTATTATGCTGTGTCAGTCTGCAAAGAGAGTGAAAGGTCCCATTGTCTGTTCAGTTTGGTGAATTTTGTTATTTTCTGAACTTTAGACACCGGGGTGTTACAGTTTGAAAAGTGGTTTGTTGTTATTATTGTAGTCCTCTATACAGGAAAGTGTATAGATTCACTATTTTAGTTCTTTTATTCTTTTCCTTTTAATTTAGATCTTAATTAGTTTTGTATACAGGTAGCCCTCGATTTGCGCCGATTCAGAATAACGCCGATTTTTAAACCAAGTCAAAAAGTGGAAAAAATATATTTTACTATTATTTATAACGTTTTACAATGTACCTCGTACTGATTCTTATACTAAATCGTATTTCTTACATTGCTGATTTTGAATAAAAATTATACATACAGTCATCTCTGCAATTACGTATTTTTCGGTAACGCGAATTTGCTCCAATGAGATCGATAAATCAGTAAAAGCTGTTTACGGAATGCAAACTTTTGCATATGCGAGTTTGCTCTTATGCAGTTTCATTCCTGGCACTTTAAACTTTCAAAGGACTAATTTAATCTCTGCGGAGGTACCGGGGTTATTTTTACTACTCGATTTTCTATAGGTCGGCGTCTTACATGAATGCAGCTATCGAATAACAGCAGAGATGACTGTACACATCAGTCACATGAAAGAATCGCAGTCAATTGCGGGGACCAACGAATTGCCGATTATAAGTGTATAAAACATATTTTTTTAAATTCCCATTATTTTATTTACGTTATTTCATAGCTTTAAATGTGATGTCATCATATTACTCGTCAATGTTTGGGTGCTGGGAACGCATGTCATTGACTTCCCATTGATTTACATTATAAAAGAGGTTCAATTTACGCCGATTCCGCTTACGCCAGTTCGTCCAGGAACGCATCCCCGCCATAAATCGAGGGCTACCTATATATGTATTAATGGAGATCTGCTCGTGGACTCACATGGCATCGTAGACAGATGGAAAGATTACTTTAGTAAGTTACTAAATACTGAAGATGGCTGTCTTCTGGGTTGTTGCTTTATGTAGTCTGGTAGAAGTTTACTGACGTTTCAGGTGTCCTTGCTACCTCCCTCATCACCCTGATGATGGAGGCAGCAAGGACATGATAACCTCAAATCCTACAAACATCAATGTAATTGATCATGATATTCTTTTGGGTTTGACACCGTGTTGAATGGTTGATAGATGTGTCTGCCAACCAGCCCACGTTGCGCCAGAACCCTAAAGAACATCACATCGCTACCGTGAAAATCTCACATCACTCTAATTGGTGTCTCTGAGTTCAGTAGTCTTTGAAGAATGTACTGCCTGCTCCTGGTGGCAGTGTCTTGAATTAGCAGTGATGAAGGTGGCATATACAGTATAACATTGTGTGTTTTTAGTGAGAAAGTTTTATTAGACTGCTAGTGTTATCAAGAATTGGCATGAATTCTGAGTGGAATTTTAATGTATGAGAGTACCAAGAAGATCTGCAATAAACAGATTAGTTAACAAGTTTTAAGCTATTGGAAGTAGTAAGAATGGTGTTGTTAGTAAGAAATATGTCAAAACACCAGGAAACATTCACTGTATTCAGCAGATGTTGACGCAGAGTCCCAGAAAATATGTAAAACATCTTTCTTAACAACTCAACTTGGGATATCATCAACATACAGGATAATTTATTTCCGTGTTGAATGAAAATGTAGCAAGCCTATCTTCAGGCTGATAAAGTTTGAGAGTTGATTTCTGTTGTGACTTTAAGATGTTTTCTTTATGAATATGAATCTTTAGATTGCAGTGAACTTGTAGTGAACCTTTGGGCTTCATGTAAGCTGGAGAATTTGTTTACTAATTGAGTGTCCATTAGCTTCTCAATGAGGACTGCTCCATGGACTTTGTTAAATATCAGGCATTGGTTATGTGAGGAAGGAATATTTGTACTTTAACTGAAGTTCTAATATAATGCTTTTTCAGCATAAGACTCATGTTAAGTTTTGAAATTAAGCACCAAACACTGTATTGGGTTGAGCAGACCTCATCAGAGTTAACCAGCTGTCTAAAAGTTTGGTGCGGGACAATTGACTTTACTGAAGGCAAATATGGACACAGTTTCATTGAAAATGTATCTACCACTGCACTCTCATGGTACAGATTTCTTGATCCCTGTGTTTGAGATGTCTTGTTAGTGCAGTAATTATTTAGTGTATATACAAATATTGATTATTGTTAATGAATTCTTCTCGGGCCCAAGAGGAATTCATTGTACTTAGTTGCTGTGAAAGCTTTGAATATTGAATTTGTAATTTGTGACGTGTGCGATATTCTTCCAGTTGGCTACCCAAGGTCCGTGTGCAGCTCTCAGTGAGGGGGAAAAATTGACTCATGAGCTACAAATCATTGAGCAAGGGATTCAGGAGAAGGAGAAAGAACTGAGACTGGTATGTGACATCTTGTCAGACTTGCAAATTAATAAAGACAAGCTAGAAAGATAAGATAAGATGTGTGGTGAATCTTGAATGTTTCTCTAGTCTGGACTTAAATGAGGTATTATTTATAGAAAATGAAGACAAGTTTGGTAGTTGCAGATTATTAACACCCTTTTCATTCTTCTTACTGTCACTGTACTGGGATACTGGGAACGACCCGTTCTTCAAGTGCCTGAGCACTGCGGGTCCCAACTTTTTTCGTTGGCTTGATCTATAGACATTCGGTAGGACTCCTTGGATGAGGGATCGGCCTGTCGCAAGGTCTCTACCTGTACACAGGACAGCACAACACAGAAAAACACGGACAAACATCCATGGCTTGAGTGGAATTCGAACCCACGGTCCCAGTGACCAAGCGGCAAAAGGCCCACACCTCAGACCGCACAGCCACTGCGGACCCACTGTCACTGTAGTTTGACTAACTGTCTGTACATAGATTTTCGTAAATTATATGCCTTTATATTCATATGCAACAAAACTAGAAGTCAATGAAAGACAAAGATTAATTTTTAACAAACTTGTAATCAGTTTAGAATGCAAATTGTGTTGGGGTATCAGTTGAATTTCTTATTTACAGGAGACTGAATTCTTGCGCTTATTTGGTTTGACAAATGTACGTTATTAGTGTTCTGTATTTCTGTGTAGAACTGCATCAGCACTATGTCCTGCTGGCTAAACGTATATCCCAATTTTGTTAGACCAAATATCTCTGATGAGACGTGACTGGAAGGGAAGTAGACACCACAAATACCTAAATTTGACTGTCCTAAGGTCAATATACTATCTGACAGTCGGTTTCTTTAGCTCAAAAGTACGGCTCAACCTCACTAATTTGAAACGTGTCCTGGGTGGCTTCTGTATGGAGGGGAAGGGTGTGGATGGTTCTGGGTTAAGTATTGCCTCTTTATACTCAGCTTTTGTGGTTCAGTATAGTCTGTCTGTTGCATTGGTAGTTATTGTATTCAGTGAGGTTTATGGAGGATCTGGGGCATTGGGGGAAATATGGAGTAACATTGAAGTGTGTCTGTTGGAGTCATCATCAAATACCATCAAATTGTGTTATCCCAGCCCATTGTTTAACTAGTTTTTCCACACATCAGGCTGTGTAGCTTGAACTTCATTTCCAGAATCATCTGGTCTCTGCTTCATTGGCGTCAACTACAATCACTGCTATCGGTTGGAAGAGAGATGGAACGGTGAATTGGGGTCTCAAATCATTTGGGGAATACAGGAGTGATGATGTAAGTATGTTTTTTGCTTGTTATTGCAGTCATCATGAACAAGTTTTTTCGCACAGAACATTTGAAACAAATTGGGAGCATTCATTTTATTATCAGGATTTCATGAACTTGGGTTACGTTTTAATGATCGTTTCCTGTAGAGTCAAACATGTATTATGTAGCATGAAACTTAGATCTCTTTGGGCTCTGTGAACCACATCTAATTTTTTTTTTTCCACCCATTAAATACTGAATGAAGTATTCTTGAAACAAATTTTTGTCTTTTAATAAATTGGAAGGTCTGATACATCCAATGGTCAGACATTTTTCATCTTGTTTTATTTAAAGGTCAGTTTTTAAATTTAGAATTTCTTTTTCTTTTTTCCCGCATTTCGGTGAGAACTGAATTTAATTTGTCTGTTGTAGTCTTCTGTGTTGTGATGCTGTGTAGTCTTGTTGATTACCAGAGTTTTGGAGGAACTTATTTCTTCCATCTTCAGGATTGAAGTGAACCTTGAAGATGGAAGTGACATATTTCTCCAGAATGTTGGTAATGATTTTCAAAACTACATTCACAATCTATATGATTGCAGTAAACATCTTTACAACTCCCAAAATGTCAAATTGTATTTATTATTTGCTTTCATAAAATTGCCTAGCTTTCTTTATAAAAATATTTTTCAAGATGTCTGTCTTCCGGGTGATGATGGAGGCAGTATGCTCCTTTCGAAGGCCGATCAATGTATACCAGAATGCATGATGCAACAACCCAGAAGACAGAAATCTTCATACTCACCGCTGTGAGAACCTCAAGTCTTACATTGATTTTCTTCCTTGCGTTCACAGTAATCACATGATCTCTTGTTAAACAGACATCATCCTCAGCATAACTCTAATATGACATGAGTCCCCAATGGTTTAGAAATGCATAGCACCGTTACTAACAACACACAACAAAACTTTGAGCGTTTTATCTTTTCTAGTGAAATTTACAACTAGATAACATGTAGTCATTGTGCTGCTAGTATTATTGGCAATCATAATCATATAATTTAACTCATTTGTCCCTTGTTTTCTCCAAATGAACTCTGAAATAGTGAAATTGCTTATATAATATGACAGTCTTATGAATATATTGAACAATTTTCCGTTGTGTGGCACCACGTACGAATTATGAATTAAATAATTGCCAGGTAATGAACCACGGTGGTCTAGCGGTTAGAACGCTGGCCTTGTAATCCTGGGGTCTCGGGTTCGATTCCCGGCGGTGCTCGAATTTATAACTTGTGTTGGGCAAGGCCGTGGTCTAGGCAACACGGAGTTTTCCTCCGTGGCATCCCAACAATTACTCCATTCACACACAGAAGAAGGCAATGGCAAACCACTTCTGGATCATCTGCCAAGAACGTATATGAACAGGTCCCAGTCCGAGAAAAGGATGGAAGGATCCTGTTCATATGGACCTGTCATCAGACAGAACACTAAATAAATAAATAAAATAAAAATGAAACATCACTTCACATGGATTGCATTTGCATTCATGATAGATCACGTAGCAACAAGACCAGGGGTGAACGAAAGAGGGTAAAATGGACAACACTGTATGAAAGGGTTTGATATTTAACATTATTTGCTTTGGGTGCTGTAAGGCAGGACTTTGACATTACACTTTGTCTTGGTATGCCATTAAGTTTCGGGAAATGCCAGTTGTTTGTGTTCAGTTTTATTGTCTCGTGCAGTGATCCTTATGTTGGAACCCATCATGGAATTATTGGCTGTTGGTACTGAGATATCAAATGTTATGTGTTCAAAGCCACATAGCAGCACAATAGCCGATCATGCTTTAACTTCACAGAATGAAATGATGACATAACAGTTACAGCAAGAATACGGGCTTTGGCGCAGGTCATGTGTATGTGAGGTTCGTGATCTAACATATTTATCGTTCATTGCATTATTTGTTGCAGGTACAAATAATGCCACAAATGTTGCGTGCGCAAAACTTACAGTGATAGTCATAACATTGCAGCTTTGTGAAATGAACTCTTGACTTGGGTTTGATTGTTTTTCCTGATTCATGCTTTCGACTTACTTAGCAATTTCATTACAGACTGTTGGTACTGAAAACATAATCCTTTTACTTTTAAAAAAGTAATTATGGTGTTTGTTGCTTGTGAGTACCTGACTGGTGCTGCTTGCAAACGTAATGCATTATAGCATGACACAACTGTTTCCTCTGATTCCTGATTCACCATCCATAACAATCATATCATCTCAAATTGCCTCATAGCATTTGTGGGAAATAAATATACTGTTTGTACCGTTTTTAGTCATAGTTATCTAAATGCTGTTACAAATATTACATGAAAACTTACGTTACTTCAGATTTAATTGACAAATAGAATCAGAATTGGCAAGCCTGCTTCTTGTTAACTGACAGAACTGAGTACTGTGTGTGCGCACGCGTGCACCATTTTGCTGGTAATGGGACTGCATTACAGGTCTCTAAGATTTAGCACTGTGTTCAATAAATTTGTTGGACTATCATAAGACAGCTCAGTTCACATCTTCAGAACCTACACTGTAAAATCCATTTTAATATTGTCCTCCTCTTTCCTCTGTGTTCCTAGTAGTCTTTTCTCATAGAGGTTTTACATCCAGAATTTGGTATGCATTTGTGGTATTGTCATGTTCTTGGTTTAACCATCCTGTAATTCTTCGTCACATTATTTTCAGCATTGTGATTTCAGACAAATGCAGGGGGAAATGGTGTCTTTATTTATTATAATTTGTGATCAACTGGCTCCAAGTTCTCAGATACATAATTACAATACATTACAACTTGTGGTTTAGAACAGCAATTTCAAGGTGCAGTACAAGGTCACAAATCGCCCCACTACGTTTGTTGTGCCATTTGAAACGGTTTGTTATGCTTTCTTTCAGGAAGATACGTATGAGGCAGGAATTGCTAATGATATGCGTGAATTAGAGATGCGCTTAGAGTTTGAGTTGGAGGAGCAGGAGAAGAGGTGGTCCAGCGAAGAAGAATCGGGCAAGAAATAGGCTTATCATACATATGATGTCTGATGAGACACGTTTTATTATCAACCCAATGGGTTCAGATTATTATGACCAGGATATCCTGATACAAGTGAGAAATAAAACTGGACGCATATGTCTGGGGAAATTATTGTCTGGTTCCATGCATATAGAAGAAAGGGCGTGCTTATTGCTCTGGTTAGTCATAACTTTTAAGTTATGTCTGATACAGTATATGGCACATTCAAACTGAAACAGAAAGATTTCTGGATTAAATATTGAAAGAAATTTCTCTCTTTGATAGTTCTCTTATAAGTGAGACTTTATATACAGGTTATGAAGTACTTCACTTTAAATGTGGAATGGGAAAAAAAAAATAATTTTACATTTTGTGACAGTATTGTATCGTACCATGTTCTCACAACAATGCATTTGTGATCTAAGTTATGTTTCAACAGTGGGAATTTAATGAGTTTAAAAATAATATTTTTTCAAAATAGCCTTTTAATAGCATAGTTAAACAAATCACAGAACATTATTTTTAAATAAAAATTAAATTAGTTTTATACATCATCTTGTTCATTTGTAAAACATTTTATATGAGTACTGTACATTGTTTGCAGATCAGGGGTAGGAAAAAATATATAAATATATGAGTAGGCAGCAAGCAACTTACACTTATAATAGTAACACAGTGGAACA
The DNA here is from genome assembly GCF_977971745.1 of Zootermopsis nevadensis. NCBI lineage: Eukaryota > Metazoa > Arthropoda > Insecta > Blattodea > Termopsidae > Zootermopsis > Zootermopsis nevadensis. Next base: position 15,395,850 of record NW_028259143.1, read on the forward strand.
CTTTAATGGTGATTGCCTGTGATGTCACAAGGTGATATTTTAGCAATTTTGCAAAGATAAACAACAGCTGACTTGTGTTCTCTGTTGATATTAAACTCTGTAATATGATTCCATTTCCATCAGATTTAGGAATGAAATGGTAAGTTATCTGTCAAAGTAGAGCTGTCAAGAAAACCAAGACATTCAACCAGTGGGAACATTTAGACAAAACAGATTTTTTTCTTCAAAAAAATGAAAAAGCTTTTATTTTTGTTGTGGGATTGTCTTCCGTTAGTCAAACTTACTGAAAATCTGTAACTTCTTATTGTTATTGTGTGGTCATTGATTTCTGTCAAGTTTAAATTTATGACTAAAAAATCAGTTGCTTTTACAATATTATTGTTGTATATAACATGAGATGTCTTCATTTTTAAAAGGAAGCTGCTTCTGAAGAATCATTCCACCCCCCCCCCCTCCCCCCCAATTGGAGAATTTGTGCCCTTGTAAACCAGTTATTCATTTCAAAAATACGTGATTACTTTGGTATTCACATTGTTTCCATAAATTGTTCAATCTTAGGACAGAGTTATACTTCACGTGTTGTAAAGTTTGAAATTACTGCAGTTCACAGGTTTAATAAAACCTGACTTTTACTGTTAGAAACTGAATAATTGTTCCTGAAGAAAGTGTTGTACTTAGGATACTTTATGAACTTGAATGCATGATTACCCAAAATGGTTTAAAAATTGATAACATTAATTCCCCATTTCTTAATTGAAATATTAAGGCATTAGTTTGCCTTTTTGCCAAACACCTGTGTATATGCACTTTTTTTTTTAGGCGTCTTGTATAACAGTGTTACAAGAAGGTAATAGGACAGCATTCTGCAGGAAGGAAACTTTGGCATGTAGATGCATGTCTCTCGACGTTACTGGCCTATAAGTACATAGTACTGTATTTAAACTTTTGGGAAGACAGATTGTTACGAGAGAGAGAGACATCCATTTTTGTGTTGTTATAAGGTTTTATTTTCATCAGAGTTACTGTCTCATATCACCAGACAGGATGTGTGAATGGTGGTGAGTATATGTACTTGAAATTATGTTGTACGTTGTTATTCTTGTTTATAAGCAACAGTTTTCTAATTTGTTGGACTGCAGTTTGTGGTACAAGGCATACTTAATGAATTCAAAACAATTATGTGTTGATACTGTCATCCCCCAGTTTGTTTGGATGATGGTTAGAAATGTACTGTTCCTTCAGGTGTTACATTAACTTCCAGTTCTTAACTATTTCTAGTTATCCATATTACAGAGATATATTTTGGCATCAAATTACTGGTAGTTTCCATAGAGTGTTTCACTGTTTTGTAGTCTTGTGGTTTTTTGTTTATAACAAAAATGATGTACCAGAATGTCTTAGGTCAAAATCCTGTATGTTGTATAATCTTCCAGTTTTATTGGGAGCATATTTATGTGGGATTGCAATAGGTTTACAGTTTCAGTATTAAGGAGAATTTGTTACACGAGTGGTCATTTGTACATAGTGTACAATATCGGTGATGATATATATATATAAAACTTTAAATTATTCATGACTTCAAATATTGAAGAGTCATATGGCTCCTATTTATAGCATGATATATTTTGGGGTGATTTACTTTATATCATGATGGCTGGTTGAATGCATATTGCTTGAGTTGTGGAATTATACGTGATGCATTACATAGTGTGCATTTGTTTAAAAATGCATTTGTATGATGCATTGTAATTTGTGAATGTCATATACTAATACCACATTTAACCCTCTTAAGTGTGGGATATATGTTACAAGATCTATGATCTTTTTGCCACGGTTTTTCATTATGACTAACAGTTTCTTCCCTGTCATATTTGTTAAGATTTGTGACTTTATTTTACTTGTTATTTTTTGTGTTGATTGTTAGTAAAGTTTACTAGCTCTGTTCAAGAGTTCCTGCCAGTCACACTGTTTCAGTTATAGGGCATTAACTTGTGCAGTTGCATAAGAAACACTTTAGTATGATGGTTATATTGAAAATTGGCTATGTGTTTGAAAATATATTTTTTTGTTCTTGCTTACGATACGTACGCTATGCTGTTGAAGGTGCACTGCTGTAAACTGTTTTTTTGTTACTTGCACTGAACTCTGTACTAAGTCCAGTTTGCAGTGAGTATGTGTGATACTTGTTTTAATAGTCCCTCTCTTCATTGCTCAGATGTAAAAATCGTATATTATTCTCGCCATTATGTTTTCATGGTTGTTCAATACTGTTTTTTAAAATTCTTTAAACTAAATGGCAGTTTGTGGGATTAACATTTAGTTGTAGTACTGTAAAGTCTGCAATTAAGACAGTCCAAGTGTGGGTGAATTATTTTACCAGCACTGTAGTTATAGTTAAATAATTGCATGTTAAACATGTTCTTTGTGCAAAGATTGTTCTTTTCCTAGGAACTTTGTGAAGTAAATGTACCTACATCTGTTATACAGTAATTGTATATCCTAGTACACTTCTCCTTTCTTGGGGTCAGAAATTATGTTTGAGTGGAAGAATAAATGATGTATTGAGACGTAGATGAATGATTAAATTGTGATGTCAAAATTTTGATAAGCATGATTCTTGTAAGGTAATCTGAGCACTTCAATACAAAATGGATGACTTACGATTTGATACACAGTAAGAGTGCTGGTCAGTATCGGTAAATTGGTGTGATTGATGCAAAATGCATAGGAATTTACGTTTGATTGATGCCTGTTAATGCTGTCTTGTACATATTTTGAATAAATATGCTAATTATGAATTTAAAATTAAATAGAGCTTCAATCTCTTAACGAAGTGGCCTGTGCTTATCATTTGCTGCAAAGGGTAAAGTAGTACATAACAGATATGTATTAGGATAACCAGTCATTAGTGTCATATATAATTTGTACTGAAAATTATCCAGATCTCTTGATACGGTGGTAAATTTATATAGATATAAATGCGGATTGTCCATTATGGAATTCACAAATTATGTGTTATTGGTGACTTGTAGTTGTGTTTTTAAACTGCATGAAAGTGGTTCTGTGAACCAGTACCACCCAGTTCATTAGACCTGAACTGGCTGGTTGACACATTTCAATCAAATAAATGTTCATATTAAATAGCATTTCTGACAAAAACTTCCACTTCTAAATACAGAGAAAGTAGTTTCTATGAACAAGGACCTTTTTAGAGTTGATATTAAAAGAGGTAACAGTACAAGAAAAGGGAAGAGATGTGTTTCTGTTCCAGTAAGTAACCTGGTCCTTTGGAGTTCGAAACCAGAGAGATGGATGTAGTGTGTTGTGATCATTAAACTACCACCAAAGTGAGAAAGCTGGACCATAAACTTTTACTCTTTCATAGATTTGCTTCCAGTATTTTTATTTCTTCAGAAAACGTGTGTGTGTGTGGAGCCTATATCTTATTTTTGTGATTAAAAGTGGCATCTGAATTTTGATCAGAGGTTTTAAATTAATTTCCCCTTAAGCACCATTTAGATTTATGTTTTTACATTCAAAAGACATTGGTTGCAGCAATTTTGTGACATGCAGTCACTTTGCATGTACTGTCACACATTGTTTGAAAATGCATCTTCTAGTAGAGTGGTCCTTTGATTAGTGGCGGCCCGTTCATAAGAGCTGCAGCACCCCCTATAATTTTTTAAAAAATTAAGAATTTTTTTTTTGTTTATATAATCTGTAACACTTTATTTCCTCTGTATCATTATTTTAATATTGCCTCTTACGTTGTCATTATCCACCAATCGGCTGAACTGACAGTAAGTCCGCGGGCGAGGAGTGGGAAGCAGAAGGGTGTTATCATCTGGCTGCAAGGTTCGCAGCTCTGCTTGCTTGCCACAAGTTGACTGCGCGGTGTGAGGTGGAGTGAGGGGCAGTTCACTGGTACAACGCGTTTCAGGGCTGCAGTTGCCGCAGCCAGCTCATAGTAAACACGCTTGCCGTGCATGTGGATAAGTACTGAAGTGGAAATTTTGGATGTTTTTTGGAATGTCTTAGTTTGATATTTGGTTATGATGTTAATACTGGCTGAGAATCCATGATAATGAAAACATTGATGTAACTAAAATTTAATATTTTGAAGTATCTAGGAATCTGATATTTCTTGATATTGAGAATATTTATTGTTTTGGAAAGGCTTACTCAAAGTAGTTGTTTTATGCACAAAAAGAAGTATCTCACTGACAAAATTGTTACTTCCATAATGGATAATGTTTATCTGGACACAGGAGTTTAATACAAGAATGTATGTATAGTTCATATAAAAAAGTCTCTTCATGACAAAGTTCAGTATAATAATATACAATATTTTCATACCTAAAAGGAAATGTGGAATGAAGGTAAGACATGGTCTGTTAAAATATGGTTTTTAACACAAACAGAAGATTAAAAACATCCTCTAGTCATTATGATATTTATTTTAGGCCATATACTTATGCACTATTACAGTAAAAATAATAGATATTAGTATGAATGTTTTTAATTTAAGAGTATAGTAAAGAGGCATATAATATAAATGTAATGGTTTCATCCTGAGGTCCGTTGAGCATCTAACCCAGGTGAGCAATGTGTACACTTTAGAGAATGACTAACATGTCAGATTAAATATTCTAAGAGATTGTGAAAGCTGAGAAGACATCAGTGTATACGAAATATGCAGATGAATACCTTTAAAATAATCATCTTAGTGAGCAATGCAGTGATAGCAAGCTCATCTGTAATCTCTTAACTAATAGGTCCAGTTTATGAATGAAGTATTTTCTGTAGGGTCCGGTGGGATAAGTGTAAACAACTTTTGTACTGTTGCATTTGAATTGATCGTTGCTGCATTCCTATGAAATTCTTTGAAATGACTGGCAAACTGTCACATTCTATTGTAGAAGATATCCTTTGGAAATCTACTTAATTCAGTTGTTTTAAAAACCCCAACACTGATATTTATGTTAATTATTATCCATTCACAGTTTCCCTGTCTGTTTGAAATGAATGTAAGTAGAAGTTGTGATATTTACATTTACCCTACATTATTGTTTTTACAGGTTATAAATATGGTCATGAAAATAAAATACATTTAGGGGACATTCATTCCATGTGTTGTGGTTACCTTCTTTTGCATTGTCTAACGTCTTTGTCTAGATTTTCCATTTATAGTAATTTCTGTATTTCTTCTTTGCTTGTTTTGTTCCTCAGTATAACTCCTAATACTGGTTACAGGAACCTTACCTAAGATGTTTCTATTCTTTGCTGATCTTATGTCCTTAGGACACTTCTTTCACTAGCACACATTTTGGCTGGTTTCAATTTGGTTATATTGCAGTGTGTATATTCGTCTTTGCACTTGTCTACTTATTATTGTTTTTCTGTGTAGGATCCGAGGATTTCACGGAGTTGAGTCTGAAGATGGCTGTCTTCTGGCTTGTTGCACTTTGTAGTCTGATCACAAATTTTATTTATTGGTCAAAGTAAAGCAGTCTCGCTACACGCCATGTAGGTCGTTGGGGGAGGAGAGATAGTATAACCTACTAACCTTGGCACTAGACAGGGATTAGTGGTTATACAAAGTGAAGTAAATATTAAAACAGAATGTAAAAGGGAATAGGCAAATAACACAACTAAAAAGGCAAGGTGGAGAAAAGAAGCCAATCTTGTCAAAATGCATATATTTAATAATATTTTAAAGATCAAAGTACAAACTAAAACCTAGTATTATTTCTGTAATGTTCTTAATAACTATTTGATAGGAATGTGATAAAAATATTTATTGCTTGTTATTTCTGACATTAACATGGGTTAGTGGTTCTAAAAAGTGAAACAAATATTAAAACAGAATGTAAAAGGGAACAGGCAAATAACACAACTAACAAGCCAAGGTGGAGAAAAGGAGCTAATCTTGTCAAAATGCATATATTCAATAATATTTTAAAGATCAAAGTACAATTGTACAAACTAAAACCTAGTATTATTTCTGACATTAACACAGGGGTTAGTGGTTCTAAAAAGTGAAATAAATTTTAAAACACAATGTAAAAGGAACAGACAAATAAGTTATAACACAATGCTTCTAATGACGAGCCCTCTTGTGTCCTTCCACAGCCACAGCACACGCAGCTTCTATATCTTTCAAATCACCAGTTGAAGCATTTCGCTTTCGTAGAGGAGTTGCATTTGGAGATTGCTGCTTTAACATTTCTACATCGTTGAAGACGACTTGTGCACCACCTCCACACGTTGGTATCACATCAGCCTGAAGGTGAGACCATAGTGATTAGCAGGTTGTAACGATGTAGTGAAAAATGCATTGCGCAGTTTGTACAACTCTTTCCCACTAACAATTAAAAAAACAAGTCCCAAAATATGTTCATGCAGATCTGCAAATATGTGTAGATTTCTCAGATGTTCCTTTATTAGTTCTCTGTTACACTGCAATATCAACTAAACTGAAGGAATCTATCACGTATTCATCTATCATGAAGGTAAATGTGACAGGTTCCTGCTTCCCTCTAGCCAGGTCAGACGGGGAGCTCAACAGCTGGGGCTTTGGCCTTTACTCTTTTTTACCTGAAGATGGAATAAAATTTAGCTTCCAAAATACAGTGTGTAAAACCCAGATGAGTAAATGCAACTTGTAAACTTCAGTGTAAACCTCCAGGTAAAAAATCAAGCAACTGCAGAATTATCGGAGGCTCGATTTCCAACCAGACCTTGCGGCTGCATTCATCACACGTGCTCCAGTTTGCCGGAGGTTTAACTTCCAGATGTAGTAACTTGTAATGTGTATGGCTATACTGAGCGACTAGAGAGTGAAATGTTTGTAGACAATTTTCTACCCAATCTCCCCTGGTCATAAATGTTCCTGTGAACATTACTCAGAGTCTGAAATTCTGAGGATTTATAACATTGAAAAATTTGTTAGGTCTCTTTTAAACCTTCTATTGTAAACCACTGTTGGTCCAGTATCCCATATAATCCTTAGGTCTTTATGAAATGGGAGGAACAAAATAAGTTTTGTATATTGTGTGGTAACAGTTTCAGAATTGTTAAATATAAGTATTCTTTCATTGTGATATACAGTGTGTGTTTTAACATTTATGCATGTATAGATTTGGAAGAATCTTGTAAAGAATGTCCAAATTCTATACATAAGAACGCCTTGGGCGTGGGTCTTTATGTTGTTTAGATACAAACAAATGTAACCTTATAGAGGCGTGTTTCCAGTTCTCCGCTTGAATCCTGCTCCTGAGTCATGAGGCAATATTTCGACGTCTTTGCATTGGCGACATCCTTCGCATCTGTCAGTTTGGTAACTGATTTGCGTCGCTTCATAAGTGGCTGCATAACAGTACCAAGTTCAACTGCATTCCTTGGTCTGTGGTCTAACCACGTTTCATCCCCAGTTGATCGAGATCGTCTGTGCCTTGGATTGCTCACTGCTGGCCCCTGAACAAAATAGAAGTAGCACTACATTTTAATGCAAATTATTCTGTCTCAATTATCAGTTTTCCAGAAACTGATAAACAAGGGTTGCCTGTAAAGACATTTTACATTTCTAAGCATACTTTGTACCCTCCACCTTTCTGCTAAAATGCAAATGAAGATCCTGGTACTGAATAAAAGCAGGTCCCATGTCTGCAAAACAATGCTATTAGAAGACACAACTGCTGCTATTCCATTTATACCTGACAAATACAATTTTTCTTTAT